>NC_083565.1:23351612-23653161 GCF_019925205.1 Metopolophium dirhodum | reverse complement strand
TTATATTGTACTGATACGCAGATATTATTTTTATATATCCTATATTCCTATATATACATATAATATAATTTTAAAATATATTTTTCCAAGACACTTCAAATATTGATAAATCACCAAAATATTACTGATAAACCAAAAACATTAAATAAAAAATAATATGGCAAAGCGAGACACTGCGGTATGTTGGTTGTTAAAAATCAATTAAATGCTAAACAGTAAACGCGCTCTGAAAGAATCTTAGCATTTAATTGATTTTTAACAATTAACATACCACAATGTATCACTTTGCCATATTATTTTTTTTTTTTAATGTTTGTGGTGTATTAGTAGTATTTTGGTGCTTTGGCAATATAAGAAGTCTCTTGGAAAATATATTTTAAAAATTATATAATTTCTAGGATCTTTAAAAATAATATGTGCGTATCAGTACAATATAAGGTGAACTTGTGCAAAGGCATCTTTGAATTCGTATTTTTCTTCTGCACAAGCACAACTAGGTCTCTGAATATCAAAATAAATATTATATTTGATAAAAATACTGAAAAATTAATGAATTAATATTAATAGCAATTATTTAATTATTAATTACTATGAGTAATTAAATTTTTTAATTTACCATTGAACTTTGATTTTATTACATGAAATATCTCTTTTTTTTACTTGTAGTCTTATTGCACAGATAGTGTGAATTATTTAGTCAGCATTTTGTGTCCATATTATATTCATACATCATTTTTTTAAATAACATAACATAAGCACAACAAAAAAAACAAATATTTGACTTTATCGTAAAGTGCGGCGTTTGTGTAAATATTTGTCTACTGATATTCGTTAGTTTTTTGCAATTGTCATGAAAAGTTTTGAAAATTCCATATTTTAAAGTTTTAAGCCATCTAGTCCCAAGCAAACCGACAGCAATCTTGATAAGAATTTAAATTGCTACCAAAGTCCACTTTTAATATTGAAACCATTCCAATAGTATACGTACTATTTCACTATCTAAAGCGTTCTCGAAATTTTACTTCGAAATAAAAATAAACAGACTATTATTATGTCAATACTAATTACATAATATTACTGTTATTAATTTAGGGTAATTTCGATATGCTGAACCGCACCCTTCATTTTATCGGTTTGACCTATTGCATAGATTATATTGGGCCGATAAAGGTTTATTAACTTACTCATTGTTTTTATTCACTTTTTCATCAGAGTTTATTATTGATTACAAAGGTAAATAGTAAACTGGATTTATTTTTAAACATAATATACATTATATTATTATATACGAACTATATTATAATATGGACTCCTCCAGGCTCCAACCATCCAGACAGTATTCCGATACACAGCCGTTACAGGGTTACGAGATCTGCAGGAAACAAAGAATAAATTTAGATAAAATTCTGAATTTCAAAATATATTATAACTGTTGGAAAAATACGTGAAGGAATATTGTATATTATATACTATAATACTTATAATACTTATAAGTTATAACTAAAATTACTTTATTATAATTATATAATATATTGTAATATTAACCCGATTCATATACCATATATAAGTGTATTGTATATATTTGTGTCATATACAACTATACAAGTATATAATTAAATTAATAATTTGTCATGATGTTTCACAATATTTTATATGCTTATTTATTTATTATTAATATTTGTCGTGAAATGTATACATAAAAAGTATTAAGTATAGTATCCATAACCTGCAGTGTTCTTACTTGAGTTGAGTTATGTCACTGCTTATAGACATCGCCATATGTTTTAATAAATGAAAAATCCAAGTTTTATTCATAAGAACTTACGATTACACACATAATTTATACTTATATAATAATTGCTGAATGTACTTATTCAGTATGAATAAGTGGTATAAGTGGTGGTAACCCAACCCAACAGGTTTACCCATTTTGATATATACCTAACATGTTTATATTTATATCGCGAAAATGTTTTTTTAGCGAATCACCACTAAAGCACTGTTGTTTTTATGCAATAAGATTAAATATTTGTATAATATCGATTATATCCAATATATTGTGCCATTTAATTTACTCACAATACACTAGGAGGAATTAACTTAACTATAACGTGTACCTATTTAAAAGTGTATTATAAGTTATAACCATGTTTATGGTAGCTAGTAGGTACCTATATACTATTTTCCAACAAATTACCAAAATTATTGATAATTTTTTAATTATTATTTTTAGGTACCTACCTATTGTGAACCCATATTGAACTATTAAGTTTATATCACATCATTCACATCAAATAGTTGTAACTGAAAATATAGGTATAAAACAACAATAACAACAACAACAACAACAACAACCAATACACCATTTAAATTATAGTGAAATGTAATACCACCTATATGTATAATATTTTTGTCGCAATAAACGGCGCGGAGATGAATAATAATTGTACGAAAAACCTTGAGCTCGCCTTCAATGTATAATATACCGACACAATGCAGCTAGTTAGTAGTGATATTGTACAAACAAAACAATAGACCGGTAGTCTAAAGATTCACTGGCCCACAATCGCGGGGTGTTCAAACTTCAGAACCAATACACTCGAAAACAATAACGGACGTTGCAGGTCATATGTAGGTTAAACAATAATATAAACGTCGTTTTCACTCTCCCCGTGACGAGACTGCATGTCTGCATGCATCGATCAATCAATATTATGACCCTAAGTTTCTGGTGAAATACATATTATTTTTATTTTTGTTTTCTATTTTAGGAATATTAAAATTATAGGAAACAAATCTAATATACAATGCAATATAATATAATATAGAGGTCACTTGTTCGTGTTGACATTGCTCATCGTCCTTCCGTCGTCACTTTCGGAATCATTTAACGTGCAATATTATGGTACTTATTTAAATCGTCAGAGTTAAGATCAAATATTGTAATATTATAGGAACACTACGATTTCAGTAAATATAATGAAATTGAATCAAAGTTCCCTATTTTCATACAAAAGTTGTTTAAAGATACAATATTGCCAAATGTCACCTGACCGACTAAAAAAAAAACCACCTGTATGAATATAAAAATGTATAATGATTGTATTAAAATTTCCGAGAACATTTTCAAGTATACAAGAGTACTTACACGATTACACCTATGTTATATTATACTTTCATGATATGTTTCTTGTCTCGCGCAATAGTAATATTACACACTGAAGATTCATCTAATTTCATCCGGTGTGATCATCGTCATCAGATCTCATCGAGTGCAAAACATACACGGGCGTTATAATAACTCTGATGTCGTGTTAAACGATATACATAAGTCGATTGCGTAACGATGTCTTCTCCTCGTCAGCATCACATATTATGATGTTAAAATAACGGTTGATGATTTGAGGCGATTATCGGGTACAAGTTTCGGGCTTCGATATAAACGTTATACTTACTTACACATAGTTGCCAGAGGCTGTGACGAGTCGCATACAACACGGGTAGCGGGTACCTCCTGATTAGTGTTATTATTTTTGTGTTTCACACGGCCGGCTGCTTAAGTCGGTACCTATGGAAAAAAAAATGTTATAAATAAAGTGTTATAATCGAAATAGGTACATTCTATTACGCAATTGTTTAGACTTGCACAATTGATAATAATAATATGAAGCGACGACGGTCTTGTCATTCAGTCTACGGGATATTTCGTATTTTTTGTCTCCAATCATCATTGTTCTGCTATCGACCATTATACTAATATATATATATATGTGTAATAATTGGAAAATTATTACAGTCTGTCGATATTTTAGCTCATATAACAACTACTGCACGTCGATAGCAGCCGATATTGTGTTATTGTTTTATTATTGTACGATGAAACTCGGTCATCTCGGATGCAATCGAAAATCTCATTAGGCGTATTATCTTTTTGAAATAATAAAATCTATTTCGAAACGCGCCGTGTGTCTCGGTTTCCATACCAGCCGCGGTATTGTAATATTGACAATATTGTACACATAATACATAATAATAATATAATCTACTGCCGGTATAACGCAGTGCGATATTATATAGTGTTCGAATTGACTGCACCTGTATAATATATTATATTATATACAATATACGTGTCTTATACTCGAAAATAACTACATTACAACAATCGTTTGTAATAATTAACCTATATACCTATTATGTGAAACGTCGATTTTATTTTATATTTCCAAAACAAATTGTCAATAATATTTGCAATTGGTCTTTCTACCACCGTCTAAATGTCGTATATCGGCTCATATTACCTACATTTACCGACGTCTTACACCATATTATTGTTATGCCGTAAAATATTTTCATCAACACGCGTTGTTTTTGTGACGTAGAAATCGTTTTTTAAGATATTCCGATAAAAATAAAATCACACGAAACCATAATGGTATACTATAATAACTACTGCAGGAAGGCGACGGCTACCGGTTTTGTGTCTATATACCGACCGGAACATATAAAATATCGACTGCATGCACACGATAGCTGCAGTAAGTTTATATACCATAATATTACTACCTACTGCAGGTATACTATATAGGTATACGGTGGAAATCCTCGAGGCGTGCCTATACATACACATATATATAATAATAATACGCATTTTGTTGCCCCTTTGTTTACAATTTATAGCCTTACATTATACCGAACCGTCCGAACCTCTCTCCTGCATACCTTGTCCCCGGCATATATAGGTGTAAACTGGAGTATTCATATGCGTTTTCTGGGTCGTCGTCGTCGGGTCTTTGGGGGTCATGTGCGATATCAGCTGATAATGATGTTTCGAGGGGCTCGCGAGAGATAGGCGGTAAGGTGCCGTAGAGGTAACGCATACGGTATAAACAGCATTGTATTGTCGGGCGATAGAGACAATAATAAAATATTGCTACTGCGCGCGCGCACACACACACAAACAATTTGGTTCAAAGGTCTCGCCCGAGCACTCGGCGGATAAATGGTAACGATTTGATTGGCCGCTGCAGTATAATATAGAGTGTGAGTATTTTATAATCTTAGACCGTTCGAATATTTGCAGATGGTATAGGCGTAAAACGTAGTAGGTATGTCTAACAGGTGTTCGTATACGCTAGGCATAACCATGTAATAAATCAGGCTAACCCAGCCTATAAACCTATATGATCTGAAATCGTATATGTCAGGGATCACCAATAATTAATATTTTTAGAGGGCCGGGTTTAGGAATTCCGGAAGTTTTCGGGGGCCATCAAAATGTAACGTACTAATATATTATTATCATTTTTGTCCAAAAAAGGTAAAATCAGAAATAAAATTAAAATTACCAAAACGCTCGTAATAATGATTCATCATCAAAAATAATAATTTTGATCCTCGGATGCACAAGTATCGATATCGATCGTCTATACAGTATAACACGCAAACATTTACTGCAAGTATCGCGGAATTGTGCTAGTCGTGGATATATAAGTCTTATATATAGTAGCTGCTGCGTGTTCCACCCTACGTATTTACGAGTATACATTATTATGTCTATGCGAGTTTCTGACCGTTTACTTTTTGCTGCACGTCCACTGCGACTTTATGATATTGTAGTTATTATACTTACCTATAGTAGTGTATATCTGCAGTCTGTAGGTACATATAATAATATATGTTATATACAGGTAGTCTGCAGATAGATACTCGATATTTTATCGCATACATATATGCAGAGGAGCTACGGTAGATATTGCCTATTGTATTACACTCGTACACACTACAACCGTGATTGCACTACAACTACTATATTACCCATTATGTGCATCGTGTGTACCTATAATATTATTGTCTACCTATAGGTGGCACTGCAGCACAATTAGGAAATATATAATAAAATAACGTTCGGACGTGCCGTGTGACGCGGAGTTGTTACTTGTTGCTTGTCTTCGCGCGATTGATGACGGGAAATCGTGGCCGATTAGCATAAAGTCGTGTCGTCCGACTAATCGTCGCGGCAAAAAGCTGCAGCCATCGCACTACAACTACACACGTACCTATACGAGCGCATCAATCGATAAATAAAACATATATTATTATACTGCTACAATACAAGCGCTGCACACACTCTTATCCGAATAGAGGGTACATAACTGCAGCCTTATATATATATGTGTATGTATAGCTGATGCTGCTGCTGCTGTTCACCGCGGGTTCCTATATATTATATTATTATCTTTAGAGTTTAGACACAGCCTACTTTCCTAATAGTTGTTTACGGCCGCCGCGCGTCCCGGATGGTAATCGATGGCCCCCGGGCGCCCGCCGCAAATAACTACGCGTAGTACCTACATAATATATATGTGTACGGTGTATACCTATCATACCCATATATACCGCTACCGCGGTGCTGCGCCGCCGCAGAGCAAGCAGGTCCTGTGTAGCGGGGAGGAAAAAAAATTGTCTCGAAAATAAATAGGTACGTATGCCGACAATGATTTATGTATATATAGTGTTACGCGCATCACGACTATAATAATATAATGTCATGTATGCTAGCTGGTATATACCCGTACAATAATATATATATAGGAGCTGTAATAACATCATAGTCGATGACCTCCACCGCCGCGATGACGTAACCCGCGCGTCTCGCTGATAAGGGACACAGATAACGCGAGCGGTCACAATGCACACAATATGATGGCCAGGCGAACCGCGACCAACTCGTGGGTTTTTCAACCTCGTCAAATACGACCGGCGCATAAATCCACAGACGTCCGTCAGTAGGTATACGACTCGTGTTGTAAATTCGTCTTCCTTTTCGAACGCACATAGCTGCAGGTTGTTACATACCTACAATACATCCGCTCAACAGATCTCGGGAAACGATATTGTATGTCCTGTTGACTTTTGTTCTCTTCTGCCGTTGACCGAGACGTGAATGCTGCTGCAGGTACCCATGTATAGCCACAGCGGTGTGATGGGTAACCCATTATCTATATAGATAATACTATAGGTATTATGATATCCGACGACAAAAATATTACCTATTATAATATGTTCCGCTGCTCGTTCAATACACGTCTATAGTCATAGAAAACGTGAGCATACCTATATATATACAGCACGTTTGTGGTTTGCACTTATGATTCTATCTGAAATTAACAGTTTAATAATATTTCTAAAGACAATGTTATTCGCATACACATCATATTATAATATTGTGCACATATCGTAGGACGTATAGGTATTATTGTGACTGCAATAAATCAGATTTTCTTTACCGAGAAATATACTAAAGCGATTTCAAAGCGTGCGCGTACTGAAGGATTTCGTTTAAGCCTGAGCATGAAAATTAACAATATTAGTTAACCACGATTCTGCTATTTTATAACCTCAAATCCTTGAAAGTTGTAAAAAAATAAAACGCAAGTAGCATAAATTGTATAAGTCTTATACAATTATAGCATTGGATATTGTAATTTATGGTTATTATATATTATTATGGATACTAAAGTTGTTTCGCATGTTATTGTATATGAATAGAATATTAGAGCTGTCACCCATCCAATTCTTTTTCATGCAATTAATTTGTATACTTTTACGACGTAAGTAATATTTATGGTTATAAAGCATTAAGCAATATGGTTTGCAGTCCACTACCGACACAATTAATAGTTTCACTAAGAAATATCGTAAATAATTGTAGGGCGAATGAGTCAAGCAAATCGTTTGTGCTTATTTCCATCAATGAAAACTAGTAACACATTTTTCATTTCTCAAAGCGAAAAACGATGAAAAGCTTAATATAGCAAGTACAGATAATTTATAATGCCTTTGTGCACACAATCACTATGGAATTCTTCAACATGAATATTATAGTATGTTATTTACCAGCGAATACAATTTTTTTTTAATGATATTCTAACATAAATTATTGTATCTCGACTATTACAATAACGGTGAATAAAATACATTATGAACAATAATTATTATTCCGTAACAAAATATTTATTTAAAATCGTTTAATACGACTACCATGCTCATGCCTATATTGCATCGAATTATAATACGATGATAAAAACATTATAACAACTTTGTTTTTAAGTAATATCCCATACGAAGTTTAGTAAGATACATATTAAGATTACAAAAAGTTAAACATTTTTATAAAAATATCTGGTATGAGGATATAACTTAAAAATAATAAATATGCGCGCGGTATAGGTGCCTAAATTGTAAGCCATATATTATACTCGTATCTATAATCTAGATAGACCTACCTACCTATATGTATGCATTTATATGTAAATAATATCCTGAAATTTAATTTGCCATTTATTGTAATATACTAATATATAACTATACGTGGTCAGCTATATGGTATACCTAAGTACTAGGCGGTCGGTAAATCTAAATATAATATATATTATGTGGCTAATACCCAACTTCGGCGCGGTGATGGTTATTGCCACTTACGGCTCGACGATGCCGATACAGAAAACGAGTACCAATAATTGTTTACATATTAAAACAAAATATAGATAGGTATGTAGATATTATATATATGATATAGTAAACTATGTTTTTCATCTGTATAAACATATATCTTACGAATCGTGGACATATTCCCTCCGACTGTTTTCGGTGTAGTAGGACATAAAGTTTACTATTTAATAATATAATATTAATATATTATTATTCAATATGAATATATTTATGCATATTGTCTAATATTTTCAAATATTTTCATAAATACCTATAGTAAATTATAGATGTATATTTTTGATCAACTGAACTACTTGAATCAAATTCTCAAGCAATTATTAAATTGTTAAATATTCAAATAGGTACAGTTTTAACAAAAAAAAAAAAATAATATGAACAAAGGCTAAAAAATATCCCTAAGTAAAGAAACAACAAAAGAATCAGAATTCAAATGTTTTTTACAAAATGTATCATTTTTATGTCAGATTTTTTTAACCATTTTTATTTATTATTAATTATATTTTACTTAATAACTACTTATTTTTTTTTTAATGTTTATTGTTTCAAGTAAGTAGTTCAGTTGATCAAACATATACATCTATAAAAAAAGATTTCATTTTAAATAATAAATAATATTATATTATTAAGTTCAATATTATTAGTCAATAATTAACTTGAAAAAAAAAATGGGGGGAAATGTCCGGATCAAAAATATATCGGGGGAAAAATGTCCATTTACAATATTTTACGTTGGTATATATACAGTATACGTTCGAAAAAACTTTTTGAACTAAAAACATCACAGGTTTTTTGCAACAAAGTACTGCAGCGGTGTACCTATAGGCTATATTATTGTAAAAGTTTAAGACTGATTTACAGCAGGTAATATACATCCGGCTGAAGGGGCTGTCACTCAAAGAAATACACCACGATGGTCTACAGATCATAAATACGCGCACGTCATACAATATCCGGCAGCGAGTGCATTTTAACTGCATTTGTAAGTGACGGCATTTTTTTTTTTTTGTAACGCGAGCAAAAGAGTTTTACGACCGTTTTACATTGTTTGAGGCAACAGCAACGCACAATGTATAACAAAATAATAATATATTACGGTCTGACGGTTATAACACTATTATAACTGTGACGGCAGCAACGGCCGCGCAACGCATAATAATAATAATTGTTTCGCAAATTTATTTGTTATTACTATTACGATTATTGTTATTATTATTAGTTTTTCTTGTTCGTATCTACAATACGGACAATCGGACAAATATCGCTTGTAATATATTATGATGTAGTCGATGGTTGTTCGTTATTAGAGATGCTGCACAATGCACATAATATAACAGCGTCTACAATATTATTATGTACCTATATTGTATAATATTATATAGGTACCTACGTATATATAGGTAATGTGCGGTGCATAATATGTGCGGTCGGATTTTAATTCATTTGCAACAGCGGCGGCAGCAGCAGCTCGTGCGGAGACCGCGTGCTGGCGGCGGCGGACGACGAATAATAATAATATGTGTTATAAAGGGATGGGCCGTTTTTTATGTATAATGTGTACCTATATACGGAGGTCCGCAATAAAAATAATAGCTTCTCATTGCGTTTATTACGTATTAAATTATGAGTATGTGTTCCTATAGATGTTCTCGCTACATCTCGCATGAAAAATATCTCTGCCAACTTTTACTCGAAAACACGACCAAGACGCATTATGTATTATTATATATACCGTCACACGTGCAGCACATACCTACACCGCACTTATATATACATACATAATAATATATATATATACCTACTAAATATAATATAGGGAATATACGCGCAGGCACATATAATATGACATATAATCGCTTTATCTCACAAACTAGACTCATCGGTCGTAGCAGTGGAGCTTTTTTTTCTTATTTTTATTTTACACTCTGCGGCACATATTTTACGCGCGGAGATGACGTTATTTTAATGCAGGCGATACAACATAAATACGATAAATACGTGCTTTATGGTGTTTTAACATTCTCCGACGACGACCCATTAAAATATATATATATATATATATATATTGTATAGGTACATTTATATTATATTTATTATACGACCGGTAGTAAACGAATGAGGCGTCAGTTGACGAAACGACATATTTCCGACGCGTATAGGTATAGAGACTTGAACGAAAGACCAATATGCGTCTCACACGCATAATTATTATTATAGATATATAATAATATCTATCTTTTCAAAACTGAATTCAAACCGTAACATTACGATACAAATTAAGCTAAGTAAACAACCAATGATCATATAATTTGTACTTGATTTATTTTAATAAATGTATAAGTAGGTGACTAAATATAATATCTAGGTATTAAAAATTAGATGTAGATATACCTGCATACGAGTGTCAAGTAGTATTATATACATACAAATACAAAACGATTCTGCAACCATATTACTGTGCACCTATATAATATTTTATACGATTATTATAATATTTACACAGAAGATCGTATAGTGCCAAATTATAATAAATAAAATTTGTAGCTTCGTAATTATTACCAATACTGCAGGCAATAGGTACATATAGCTAATATAAGTACTAATTAATACTTAAATACTATTACATATGGGTTTTAATATGAGTATATAGCCATATAGGTATTAGGTATTTAGGTATATATATATTACCTATACTAATAAATAAAATATTGATAATTATTACTATGCTGCACTTTCGGAATGCAAATATAGAGATGAGTGTGGAGATTTCGTAATCAAAAACCTGTGCCAAAAATCTACATTTAAATTCAACGAGTTCTGTTATTCCGGTGACATATCATACACCGTTTGAAATTTATTTACCGGTGTTGTGTAGTAAAGTTATATTATTACAATATATAGGTACATAAATAAAATTTCTGTGGGTATGATATATTGCCTTAAACAAATCGTTTTGAAATCATCGTATAGTACCTTTCACAAATGTAATACTGTTTAATATTATTCTGTACATTTATAATATATATATATATATTATAATTAAAGCAACATTTTATACCACGACTTAATTGAATTGATATTATATTATACATTTGTGTTACAATAGTTAGTATTAGGTACTTATATAATATATTATGATTGACACGCGTTTTATTTTACATCGATAAGCGGAGAAATTAAAAATAATAGCTATACATAAATATTAAACTGATAAACTAAATAATAGTGGCAGTAGAAATGGGTAAGTGCGATGCCTACTATATTACTATAAAATACAATTTAGTAAAAGTATTTCAAATCTACGGATGATAGATTTGCAGTCATTTTATTACTGGTATTTATTATATTATAGTACAGGTATTATCATTATATATATATATATATATGTATAATATGAATATATGATGTAAGATGTATTGATATACGCAGTAGTATAGGGTTACCTATACTATACAGTACACATTAATAGTATAAAATGCTGTTTAAAACTCTGCACAAGTTCCAAGGGTAAACGTGAATTAGATTTGTAATAATAATATATAGGACATGAATAGTAGATCTATAATATTTTTGACGATTTGTTTAAAAATCAATATAATTCAAACGAATCTGTAAATTATTTAAATTTAATTTTACTCTGACACTGGTAGCTGGTATATTATTATAGTGTTTCAACGTTGAAAATATGATATGATAATTTTAAAAAAAAACTCGTTAAAATATAAATTTTATGATTTTAAAATGTAAATAATAACCATTATTTAGAATGCAATAATAGAATTCTCATTTATCATTATACCTGTGACGACCTCCCAAAATAAAAATTATGTTCCAAGATAAATAGATTTAAGTCTTTGGTTTAATCTAGAATATATTATAATCTCGTTGACTTGCAAACTAGATTCGTGTAGTTTCATTTTTTTTTTTTTTGCAAACACAATTTTAATAATCTCAGACGGTAATAATATTTCATATTGATAATAATAATTCGTATATATACTTACTGTAACGGTAAACAAACTCATCAGGTAAAATCCAATTAACCGGGCTAATAACATTGTGTACGTCGATTAGGCTCAGGACAAGAACAATGTAAGTCAATTACAATCCGAAATTAGAGTGGGAAAACGCAACATTATAAATCGATTTTTACTTTACGTCGTTGACTGTATATTTATGTGGTTCAAGAAAAAAAAGTAATCAATGGGTTTTGGTTTTAAATTACAATAATAATGTTTATATTTGTGCAGTAGATGCATATTATAAAAGAAACCAATGCATACAAAATTAAGCGCACCGCGGTACGGCATACCAGATTTACAGCTGTACAGCATATACCTACCTACCTATACATTTTCCATAAGTCATTAGGTATATATACCTATTTAGGTATACGCGCGTATATTATATACTCTTCACCAGCTTGGGGTCACCAAACGGCTGACCGTGAACAATTTTTTTTACGGACCCTGCTGGTAACCTCTAAATACAATTTAAACGCTGCATATGTTCGAAAACCATTCCGTCATATTTTTGTATTTATATAATAAGATAAGTAAAAAATAAAACGATTTGGTCCGCCATTTGGTGACCCACGCACCTGCTTTATACCAATATAATAGTATACCGCATGTCTGCATATAGTTTAGTTCTAGGTAGGTATATCACATGACGTATACTAAATGGTAAATTTATTTTATATGCCTATATCTATTCCATACACTATGTATGCATGAATATAATATTATAAGCCTATACGTGTATAAAACAGTTATGGGCTTAAAAATTACTTATTATGTACCTACATATAGGTAGGTACTATACACTCGAAGGTTAACCCCTTTAAACGACAATAATGACTTTTTATTTTAACACGCACGCTCTAGAAATGACGGTGTTAGTAATGTAAAAGCGTCGAGAACTTCTTTCGGTTTGAGACTAATCTAATTAATGTGGACCATAATTTACATTGCGCCACTATATACACGCCTATTCAATTTATTTGTAACAACATCCACATTTTATGTATAACACACACACACATCATAATTTTACAGATTAAACAAGACTGTCAACTATATAAAAATAAAAATATATAAAAAAATCTGTATATACAGACATAATCGAATGTAAATATATATACATTTGTACATAATATGACAATAATTTATAATCTATATTATTATTATGTTGTCCAATAAACATGAAAAATAAAATTACACCTCCTCTGCACAATAATCGTATTATAAGAATATGTTTATAATAATGCGGTAGATACTTACATCAGGGAGTCTATATTCTTTTTTCTTCTTCTATAATAGCGCATCCATACAAGTATAAAGAAATCGGGTTTCATATACGAGATCCAGTACCGGAATAGTTTTGGTCCTAAGCTAGGTGTGGTTTTTCAAATTAGAAAGACGATCATAAAAGTATAAAACCTTTACATAATTCTGGATTATTAAAATATATACCCCTTAAATATAATATATATAGTATATACCTATCTTATGAACAAAAATCATTATTTGTCATGTGTTGTAATATTTTGTACATCGTGCGTCTATCAATAATGTACGTTTTTAATAAATAATAATAATGTTATATTTTGTTCGAACGATATAATATTATCATATTATAGTGGTGTATTTATTATATGATACATGGGGGACATGTCACTTGTTAGTAATATGGGACAATGCTATTAATTTTTAAGCTTACGACTTTTATGGGTTTCTACATCAGCTATTTACGAATATTACCAGCATTTTCGGGCTGAATTTGGGTATATGACTTGATTTAAAATTACTGAAATTGCCACAACACAATTTTATCCGCTTTAGGTATTAGGTATATACGTATTACTTATTATACCTAGCTATATCTCAATGATGATTAAAATAACGGTTCACGGAAAAGTTAGGTTTGGTGTATACATAGGTAGGTACATAATAATATTATAGTTACATTCAACATAAACGATTAAATCGTGTACAACGACTATACAGCGTAACTCATACACACGTACACAAATATATTTATATATTATATAGCTGTATTAGAACTTCGGTCGTCGTTACTAATAGTGTACATGCGCGTATATCTACATCTCTCATTAAATTGTTTTGCTCGAAAATGTCCTCGAGTAAAGCATTAAAATTAGTTTTACTTGTATTTTTATTACAAATAGCGACGTTTAGACAGAATATAATATTATGTTATTAATAAAATAATATAATAGTATATAGGTACCTACCTAAATGCAATTAAAGTAGGATAATATTATAAATAGTTTTTATTATGTCTACAGCGGTCAAACTGAAATCCTCAGTACCGATATAACTGTTCAATATATATTCCATATACCCGTTCAAAGTATACAAAGGTTTGGTAAGTTTGAATACTAGTTGTTAAATAGGTACCTATATATTCTGAATGACTATGATATGATAAAATGTGACATACCTTTTTTTATTTTACAATATGGTATAATATGGATTAAATGGTCTCAACATAATAATTTTGACATGAATTAGATTGAAATATTTAGTATCATATATGTATAATTAACTACAAATTACTTATACCATTTTGGTGTATTTTTAATAACTTTATCACGTGCTCATTCAACACAATAATGTTGGTGAATAATCTAATATTACTGACACCTCCGCACTGACCGCACCTACACCAAAGGATAAATCTATCACTATATAATGTGTCTACATGGAATGAGATAAGTGCCTACCTGCCTACGACTTACAAGTAATATTTTACGACAGATATACCCATACTTAAATTATAATTATAATTATTGTTCTTTCAGTTATACTATAATATATGTGATTGAATAATTGTTTACTATTAAGTACTATTTATACTATGTATTTTTAGGTACGTTTAACATTTTGATCTCTGCAACCTTCGGGTGTAATATACCTATTTATACATATTGTATTATTATTATTCATTATACCTACATAAATATAATATATTATGTTTTAAAAATGTATATTATGCCACATGTGTATAATATAGTTAATAAAAAAAATCACTCATATAATAATCACAATTTTCCGCAACGAAGTTTAAAATATAATATAAATCCATATATATTATTATAATTTATACATTATATATACCTACTTAGAATTTTCGTACACGTTTAACAACACGCAAAATACATTACTCGTATTATATACACCTATAATTATTATCAATACGACTGCTCGCGCGCGCGCACACACACACAACTTAACGTAATAAATGTCTGCATATAAACCTATATAACCGATACAGATGCGAACCGATTTATGTTTTGCGTTGATTGGTTTCTTATAAGTTAAACACATATACCCAACTTGTAATACGCGGTATACACGTATACCGCGGTAAACACGGTAATTTGACGGCCGCGTTTGCGTTTTGGCTCGACGCGTATAATAATTAGTCCGGTGATAAATTCGTGGGAAAATCGTAAACCATTAGCCGCAGGTATACCTAAATACACCTATTATACAGGTATATATTATTAATTATATCATGGTATACATAGGTACCTACGTTATTATACTTATGTAATAACGACGATAATATTATACAAAATTTTGGCGATTTATAGTATTTTTTACATTTTTCTGCCTGAAAAACGGCCAATCGATATTATGCCTATTCGCGGACTACGATCATAAACGATGACGTTTAATAATTGTAATATTATTATAAAATTATGAAAAAAACAGAACGCGGGGCGGCGATTATCAGAGACCATATGAAAAAATCAAAAATCGAAAATCTCGGACGTCGACCGCGTCGGCGTGACGCGCGCGCGCAGTGCAGCAGGTGTGAACCGCCGAGCGGATGTGTCGCTGCCGGACGGGCGGCGGCGGTGTAAAAAGGGGCGAGTTTCGCGCGACGGCCGGGGCGGTGGGGCCGACTCGGCATTGGTGCGTTTCGGGCACGCCCCCCGCGGCTCCCACCGCGTCCGCGGCGCCGGCCCGGTACCCCCACCCGTGGAACCGGTGCGGCCGCGTCGCGGCCCCCCCGGAACGAGACCGCGGCCCGGGCCAGTACAAGCCGGCAGGCGCTCCGGACCAGTTCGTGTTTTCCCGTCGCACCGCTAATCGCCGTGGCCCGCCGTGGTCGTCAATCGTCACTCGTCGTCCGCGTCGTCGTCGTAGTTACTAGTTATTGAGCCGCTGCGACAGCGTCGTCACCGCCGCGAAAACGATATATAATTATCATTTTATCATACGCCAACTCGATAATTCGGTCGCGATTTTTGCTATTTTTCGTATTTATTATTTCGTCGTTCGAATTTTGCGCGTTCGCCAATTGTATTTTTCGGTTTTTATTTATTTATTTTTTTTTTTTTTGGTGATTTTTCGGCGAAAAGTTACGATTGTTTTTATTATTCTATAAACTCTTTTCTGTGCGTTTGCGCCATGAATACCAGACGGTGACATCAAAGAAATCCGCGAGCGACGGAAAAGTACATTTCGGCGGAATCTCCATTGGATATGCTGCTCGCCTACGCGTCGATTTAAAATTAAACGTAAGCAAAACAACAATATTCTATCGATATAAAAGTATTATTATCATTTACGATTTACGTTCAAAAATTTTCCGCAATAACAGCTTTTTTCCCCGTTTAATTACAATAAAGTTAAAATAAACTCATATCTATTATTTATATTATAATATATATAGCAATTTATAATAATAATAAATGTACATATGTAGGTAGGTAGGTATGTATAGGTACCTACGTTTTCCAATCGTAATGAAATGATTTATCTTCGCAGTTATTATTATTTTATTATTTATGGTAATTGAAAAACTATAGGAGACTTCAACGCCTGAACAAGTATGTTAATCCGATTTGTAGGTTTTGCCGTTTTCAAAAAAACTAATTACTTTACATATACATTTTTTCCCCGCTCTTCGACCATACAAAATAACATAAAATAGGTACTATAATATGATAAATATTAATTATTATCTTCAAAATACATTTTTTTAATTTAATAAGTCAGATATAATATTTTTCAATTTTTAAAATACGAAATAGATATTTTTAGATTGTAAATGGATTTTTATTATGTATTGGCGTTAAAGTTTCCTATATGGGTGTATGCGTATATACTTACAGCTGCAATCATGCGAATAGTTCAATATCTCATCTAAATAAAAAAAAAATTAAATTAAAATAGACACAATTATCGACGTACATTTTGTTGTTATTGTAACTGGCTTATTTTGCAACGATTGGAATACGGACTCATCGGAAATGTACGTGAATAATCGTCGGGTGATCTGGTGTGGGCGAATGGGTCACGAAAAGTCCGTGCGAACACGGAATGGGCGTAAAGTGTTTTTTTTTTTCTATGAACGGAAAGTAATAGACTAATAACAATATATCGATTCATAGGCTCGATAGCGGCAATAATAACGATTATATATTAATATCGGTTTTTTTTTTTTTTTTTAATTAATTTAGTTATAAACCCGCGTTGCGTTTGTACCGAGCACGACCCAAGAGACGGCCGAGGCGGTGGGTATATAGAATATATATATTCGTACACGCCCACGCTCGATCATCGATTAATCGGTTTAAAATGAAAACACAAATCCTATACATATAATAATATATAGTACATACATAGTATTATATTTATATATATTGTACACGTATGTTTACGTATTACCTGTACATAACGAACACATCGATTATTAATTAATTATTTATTAAATTATAGAGTATTATGTGTCCCGTCCCCTAAATTCCAAAATCGGCGTCCGACGCTTCGTGTGAGGTTTCTCATGAACTTTCTCCGTTATGTCTCGCAGATATTAATTACTCTAATTGGAACAAAAAATTATAATTGTCCAATATTCAATAGAAAAATCAAAAAATAATTCCTACGTGTAAATGTATTATTTAATTGTCAATGGGAAATACCTCCTTACCTATCATCTATATACATCTATAATCTATATATATATGTATGTGTTTACCCACTGCAAAAGGAACGCGTAGTTTTCTGAAAAAAATCATAAATTAAAAGATTTATATGAATGTGTATACCTATATATACCTACCTGCTTACACAATGTATTTAACGTATAATTTTAAGGTCATTTGTATACAAATTTACTATATAATAAATAAAAATAAAGGCACATGAACATCATAATATTATTACGTATATAATGTTAAATAATTAATAACAGCGAGTACCTGCGTTTTTTTATAATATTGTAGTCTAAATTAAAACCTTGTCAGTTGTGTATGCATGTGTTGATATGTGCATAACATTCGACATAGTATATATTTCCCATGGTTCAGTGTATATAATGCTAATTTGTTGACTTCGAATTAAATCACAACTAATTATTTTATACAAGTTGCTACATAAAACCGCCTTTATTATAATTTAATTTGCAAATATAGTTGTTGAATATTATTCACTATTGTATTAGAGACTTATTTTTAATCTAAAAAGATCGAAAATATCTTATTTGTGAGCTACGCGAGCAATTATAAATGAACTCACTCATTTGAATTATAAATTATTATATGAGAATTGTTGTTATAGGTATTGCAATTCTCTAATCAAATGAGTCGAGAAAAATAACGATCGAAACAATTTATTTTGCGTTTCAATTCTCATTTCACACGCAAGTTGCACGACGAGTTCGTTAAAATTCTAGTTAAAATCATGTTTGTTATGAACATGTTACAGTTGTTAAGATTTCCATGCATATATATTCGTTAATATCGACTTACAGTGATGACTATTATTATATTTATAGACATGCGTAGTATATTATTCACACGATAGTATATAGTCTTGTATTAATACGATTTACGTTTGGGAATCTAGTTGTTTTTATTTTATATTTCCTTCTTTAATCTTCGACCGGAGCGGTCCATTTGATGACACACGCGGACGCGGAAGAGAGATCTCGCACTGCCACCGAAAGAGGAGCAGCAGCAGCTGACTAAAAAAAAAAATACGAGTAGAAAAAAAATTATGTGTAGCGTACACACACTCTAATAATAATAGTCGAGTCTAATGAATACCGGATATTTCACAATTACTCGCTAATGGACATCACGATATCCGACCATTAGACCCCGACACTATCACACCCACTTTTGCCGTGCCGTCAGTGTATATAATATATAGCAGAAGCAGCAGCAGAAGTGGTGGTACTATATAGTAGTAGTTGTAGCAGTGTGTTTCAAGGTGACCCACATTGATGATGATCCGCGATGAGCGAATACCTAATGTGTGTGAAAATATAAATAAAACCACGAAAGAAACAAAAAAAAATTGCATAACTTTATTCATATAGCTATGTACAACGGTCGTAATAATATTCGGTTTTCCCGGACATCAGCTGAGCGAAATAACCAGTTTTACCAAGTACATCATCGTACCTATATAGGTGCATGCATATGTATATATATTTTTTTAATTTCCCAATATAATAATGAACGAAAATTACATAGTCACGGACTCACGGACAAGGAAAAAAAACAAATCAATGAGAGTACCTATATATGATAATATATAATATGCATAATATGCTCCTTCTCAATGCACAATATGCTTGTATAATATAAGTAATATATTGTGTGTATAATATGTGTGTGTGTGTGTACGCGTACAGTACTTATACTTGGCATATCTGACAAACAAGCTGTATTTTGTTATTTTCGAGCCGTTTAGAAAAAATAAACCACTGATTTGCATAAACGGCGCGGTCCGTATACGATCAGTGTAACGTCACAATGCTCCATTGATATGGCTGTTGGCACAATAGGCAAGTTTCATTAACAGGCTTGTTTTATGTAGACCATCAGAACGGCATTGTTTCCCGTGAACGTCCTCTAGTTTGCTTTCGGTGCATATTGTGTCATTTATATTATATATATATATATGGATTATATATGTATTTATATGTTACTAACATATCATACAATGAAGCTTTTACGTAAAAAAAAAAATGAAACACTGCAGGCTCGTTATGACCGGAGCGCGCGCCGCAAACCGACGCCCATCATACATATAGACATATTATAGTACATTCATATTATATATTGCAGTGTATACATGTGGATTCTGAACCACGCGATGTATAAATGACAAAAAAAAATGTCGGACATTTTTTTGTTAATTTTTTTTTTGTTTTGCAGTGATTTGTAGTCGCAAAAACAAGAGACGTGAATTAGCGACAACGTCGTTGTTAGCACGTGTATATACGCGCCAGCTATTAATTTAATTATATTATCTATCTAATCTAAAACATGCAACAATTTTAGTCAGTATTATAATATTATATGCGAGAGTATATAGCTATATTATATTGCTGTATATAATAATACATATGTATGTTTTTATTTTAATCTTAAAATTTATTTTCATTTTTTTCCTTATTCATATTTTATCCGACGTTGACAACGACTGCGTACGATTTTTTTGTTGGGATATGGTTAAAAAAAACACGATCCTTTCGTCGTGTTAAATACATAATGTGCGCGTTCCGATGCTTATCTGCTGCGCTGTCGACGGCCGTCTTCGTTGGCAGCAGCATTTTCTACACGCATAGGGACATACATTATAATATATATAAAGTATATAATAAGTGCTTGCGAGTTGCGGTGGTACCCGATGCACATATATACGTATACGTTTATAGGCAAAGGTATATATAATATCATCTATGTACGCGTACTGTACAGCATTATTGTGTATATGTATTAAATAGGTACATTGTATTATATTATGCGTATAGTATACATCCTGCGCGCACTTACCCTAAATATGTTTTGAAACGTTATATCCATTTATATCTCGAGGTGTCTAATTTAAATGCGACACGGTAGACGCGGTCCCGGAGCGACCCCCGAAAAGGAGACCGAAATACATCAAATCATTAATCACCGAGCGGCATTTCGCGGTACGATATCATATATAGGAACGATAGATATTATTATATTTTTTTACACGCGTCCTTATTCTTATATTATATAAATGCAGCGTGTGTACCGGAGCCTACGTTTTGACGGAAATCTAAATGCTCCACGGCTATTGTGCTCTCCGCGCAGCGCCTAATGATGCAAAAGAATAATACACTTCTGAATATAATCGGCCTCGTTATATATATTATGTGTATATATTATTATATCCTTTTCATGGTTTTAAAACCGTTTATCGCGCGTATAAACGCAACGTCGTCTATAGGTATATGTGGGTATAGCCAGGTAGGTATTATCCGAAAAGGGATTTTTTTTCCACCAAAACGTTTAGACGATCTTACACAGCAGTCGTCGTGCATTCATCGATCATCGTCACGAGCAGAATCGATTTTGACGATCGTCGACTGCTGTTGCTGCAATGACAGAACCCATGCGCACAGACGACGCTGTCACAATACGACATTACTGCATATTATATGTATAATATATTATTATACTGCACACGCGTATATACCGTTATTTTTTTACTCGGAAACTTAAATACGCACAATATAATCGATTCAGTCGCTATAAACGCTTAGTCATCTCGGATTTCGTTTGTTTATACAAAATATCAAATCGCGTGATTGATCCATCTGCACGTCTGCTGCAGCGCAGTGTATATGCACATAATAATGTTTCCTTGTATTATGTTATATCTATATGTTACACGTTAATATTGGACTGCCGCATGCACCACAGATAGAATCACACTCTCACAAAATGCACGTGAGTACGTGACAAATTATAATAACGGATGATAATATTCAGTCATGGCGACTGCAGCGTTTAGTGTGCATTCACATATTGTTATTATTTAATGCCCGATATAAAATATAATGAGTAATAGCCAATTCAAGCATAATTAGATTTTAAAGAGCGTGAGGTTCTCGGTACTGCAGAATAGTACGCGTTTAGGCGGTTAAAAAACACATTGGTCGACAAAATTGATAAAAAAAAAACTATATATATATATTAAAAAAATTCTCAAATTACTTTTTTACTTGGTAAAAAAAATGAACAATCATCAATTTGTTCAATTTGTTCGTGGTACGTACTAGTTTAATTTTCTCTGGGAAATATAATTTACAACGTGATGACGAAGAGTAATGGATAATATATTACTTATATAATATATTATTATTCGCGTTCGCCTCTTGCCGGCCTTCAGTAGATATTTTTCACCGACCGTCATCGTCAAAAGCTGCAGTATGGAACAACGATGGCGGTCGTTTTTTCTATGTGAGCTATAGTTCTCTCTCGGTAGAACTCTATAATAGTATATACACATAAGTATGGTGGTGTGCATATTATGTGGACAACGCTCGAGTGTTTAATGGACGCACAAAAATAGAAAAAAACAAACACGTAGATCTTATATGTGTACGCAAATAACGGTTTTGTCGAGGCGATAACAACGACACTGCTGCAGAATGGCATAGTATTATGTATTATTATATACCGTTCACAAGGATAATAATATAACGTTCTCACCGGTCACGGGCGCTTATAGGATAATAATATTATTAATAATAATAAAAGCCGAGACTGGCCGCCGACGACACTTTATATATCCCTTCGTATTTTCTTCTCGCCGCCAGTGACAGATTGTTTATGTATACTGCACGCACTGCAATATAGGTACCTATATACCGTGGCTCTTTTGCACATTCGAGTACCGTAATTTTTTATTTTTGTATACCCATAACAATAATAATAATATGGTCCGTGTTACTTTATATATACGCGTCGGAGAACAATGGACGGGCGACACGCATCCCTTTCACACTCGAAAAAAATAATAATAATAAAGAAGAAGAAGAATGAAGAATATAAACGACGACGATGACGACTGAAGTGGTTTTGCAAAACACGTCTACAATATTAATGATGATCGGGTGCTCATAATAATAATATGTATATAGGGGACGGCGGCGGCAAAGGAGTTTCGAGGATCTCGCGGGATAGGGTCAACTGGCGTATATATATTTACGGTTAATTTGTCAATGACAAAAAGACGCGGTGCATCGACAAAAAAAAAACACAGGAGACCAAGAGAGAAAGAGCGAGTTAATATTGTTCCGGGGGATTAGGCGGATGACTTTGATTAAGTTTCGGCAGCTGCCGTTCGAGAAAACCGTTTGGTATGTTGCCAAATCACGCGCGCGTGTGTTTCGATAATGCCAAAAACCACTGTTTGCAGCAGGGAAGAGCCTTCGTCTGCGCAAGCTTGCTCTAATTTTTACCGCGTTGTGCAATCGTCGGAATCTGATCGTTGGCCAAAAATCATATTATACCGTGCAGGCCATCATCAATTTATACTGTAGAGTAGGTACCGTATTATTATTTATTAATATATTTGATTACGACTGCATCAGTGGAATATAGGTTAAAATAATAATATGAAAATCGCTTTAGCAGAAAAAAATAATCAATAATCGTCGTCGTCGTTGAATAATATTTTACAAGAGGGATGGATATTGCAGTTGACATTATTAAAACCATTATATTATGCTTGATACCTTCAAATAAATGGCGAGGACGATTTCCTCCGAACCGACCGATGCAGTGGTTTTACAGAATAAAATCATGTAAGACTTTGGCGTTGGATAATATTAAAAAAAACAAATTGGGTGCGTGAAATTATTTTTAGTCATGCGACAGATTCTTGAACGATCGAAGATTGGTCTTCGTCCCCTAGGAATAATATCATACACTATTCGTTTCATATTTGTCATATTATCATGATGCATTAAAAAAACAAAAAAATAGAACACGTTGTATTAATATTGTGTTGGTCGAACTACGTTGCGAAAGGTTATGAAGTTAGGTACGGTGACGATGGTTTTATCTCAGATCCGATCTGCCCGTGACCACATATTATATACGTGTATAATATAATATAATATAATATATTATATTATGAACGTGTATTGAGTAGGTACGCCTCGCGTGTGGCCCGCGCACACGGTGGTGCCGACTGCGTTACGTAAAAAAAAGCGTACAGCCCGTTGTTCGGAAAGAAAAACGCACACGTGGCAAATAAATAATTGATCTACTATTTGAATAATAATATATGAACGTTGGACGACGATATAATAATAATAATAATAATAATAATATGATGTATAATATACAGGCGATTAATAATAAAAAAAAATTAAATATTATATAAATATGCGCGTCCCCGAGACCACCACTGCCGTTGACAATGTCGTCGTTGTGCGATAGCAGAGACGCGCAAGAGATTGTCGTGTCGAAGACGGCATTCGGGCGAGGGTGTTTGTGTATGTGTGTGTTTATGGAGTATTATGTATACGCTTATATACTTTTATATATATTATATATATATGTGTGTGTTATATGTATATAATATCGTAAGCCCGCTTCTGAATTAGGAAGCCGGCCAATTCGTGCGACGGACGAAACCGGTCGCGGCCGGTGTCATCTTTTTAAACGTGTGTAATATATAATAATATAATATAATATACATAAAAATTCACTGTCCGCGCGGTAAACGATCTTATACGCGTGTATTATACAATACAAAACCCGAGAGCAACCGAAATAATATCACAACGATAATAATATTATACTGTGAGGTACCCTTATATATATTACATTATATTATGTACTGTTATGTACACACACACATATATATATATATATATAGGGGGAAGGGGAGCCGGATAACTGACTTGATATTATTATAAATTATTATTGTCCTCAGCGCCCGCTCCGATTTCTTTTCCGTGTTACAAACGCGCATTGGATAGCGATCGATGATGATGACGACCGTTAATTTAACACAATTTATATATCTGTCCGGAGCGAGTCTTCCGTTCCGGTAGCGTCTCGAGAACACTGCTGTCTTGGGTGGGCCGGTGTGTCTTTCGAGAAAAATAATCTCAGGAGAATACGACGACCCACGATATCGCCTACGCCCACTAGATGCCGCCGTTCAGATATTTCACCGTCGCTTATTCGCGCAGCCATATAAAATTTAATTAACCTCCGTCCCCAGCCGGCGACACTGCTGCCGCTGCTGTTGCATACATAAACAGTAAAAAACTTCGTTAACGACCACATCGCGATGGCTTACCTCTTTTCCGACGAAACCCTCGCAAAATCATATCGCGATATCAATCGAAAATAATATTAAATAGAATACTATAGGTACGAATATTTAATACGACTATGCTCAAAAACCGTCGAATAAATCTTAAGAATTGCGCTCTGGTCTTGTCGACATGGGCGAAAGTGCAGCTCTGACGGGGCATGCTATATATACCTATAATATTTTGTGGCAGCTATATAGTAGATCTAGGTAGCGATAAGACGCGTCAATTCCGTCAACGATGACTATACGGATTTTTACAAGAACAACGGGTACAATAATATAATATACAATTGGCGTTTAAGCCGAAGGTTAGGTTATGGGAGCTCCGGTAGCAGTTCGAAAATAATAATACCTAATTATTTCGTGACTCGGAGCAATTGCACACGTATTATAATAATTAATAACGCTATTAATTATTACTCGCCTCCTTAACACGCACGCAAACGCATGCGTGCGTATGCATAATACGCGTGTAAGAAACGGCGAAAATCGATTTGGTATAAAGTAGGTATATAATGTACGCGGAAGACACACTCGGCCGATGTGTATCCTGCACAGCCACGTGAATATTAATCTCAATTAGTTAGCGTGACAAAAAAGTATTGGCCGTTGTTATAGACGTACCGTGTGTACCGGAGATAATATACCTATATGAAATATCGAAAACCATTTGTCCTCTATAATGACGCGTCCGTGTGTAAAATAATATTCATTGAGACAGAAAAGACGCAGTGTATAATATTATAGTAATAAGAGTTATAGTCATATATCGTATGTAGCCTGTATATAATATTATACAGTAGTATTAATAACAATAATATGTTAATGCCAACCCAATATTTTTAGTAGGTTTCCTTGACCAGATCTACTTAGCATATATAATATATATTGTTCAGCGATATACCTAATACGACGATGTATACGCGCATCATTCGAGGATAAGCCACCTCCTTGTTTGGAGATGATTTATCAATCGTTTTAAAAGAAATGTATTTTTTATTTTTACAGATGAACCAACAGTGCAAAGTTTGCGGGGAACCAGCCGCCGGTTTCCACTTCGGAGCTTTTACTTGCGAAGGCTGCAAAGTGAGTACCGCACGCGTAATGATGCTCGCATCAGAAACATAATAATTTATAATACCTAATAAAATTGTAGTAGTATTGAAAATAATAAATGAAAGGCCGCCGATATAGGTAGTGTTTATATGAAAATTGTACATAATATTATTATTGTTTACCATATAATATTATAATACGCGGGCAGTGTACCTAAACAGTTTAACAATTTCGACAAATGTACCTACAAATGCGAACAAGTTTTATTGTCGTGACGACGAAGTAAATCTTTCTCCGCCGAGGCTGCCACGACGACTGGCATTGGCTTTCAAAAATAAAATAATTAATTCTTCTCCGTAAATTGCGCTTCTTCGAATCGATCTAATAATATAAGACAGTATAATACATAAAAAGAAGAAAGTGTAATCTCCACTGTCACTCCACCCCACCAGTATTGTTGTCACATTATCATTATTATTATTATTATTGGTAAATATACGTTTATACAGAAGACGAAAAGTAGTAGTAACCAGTAGTATAATATACCTATATACATAAATAATGATGAATTAAAAAACTTTTTTTTCTTCACCAACTCGGAATATAATTATTGTTTATGGTCGTCCGTGATGTCCATTATTATATTATTATTGCATCGAGAGTATTCGAGACACAAACCGGCCGCGTGCTTAGTGTTATAATAAATTATTTCGACGCGCTTAAAAACAATCACCGTCCATTATTTTGATCCAAAATCGTTATCAACGTGCCAACACGTATATTATTGTTAGATGAGTATGCGTTACAGTGGAATGTTGTGTGCGCGAGTTGTCAATAACCGGCATGCATTCGCGACATCGAAGGGAAAATAAAATGTAATATACTGTTTGTACGGATTTACACGGATTCAATCGACCAAAAAAAAAAAACCGCGTACCGAATACCGATCACTGGCCCGAGACACAAACATGTATACATATATCATTATTCTAATATAATTGCACAATATGATATACAAAGATTATTATTATTATTTGGGATAAAATAACGTTTGTTACGCAATTATACACTCGCCGGATAAAAAATGTCTCTCTCCCTCCCACATTCGTATTATCTCTTCAGCCCAATATATTATAGAAGATGCAGTGGCCGATCGTTAGATAACGCATATTATTATACTCGCTCACGTGGACGAACATGTATTATATATACCTATATGTTCGCTTTATAAGATCGAGTTAATTTCGTGACACGATTTATTTGACCAGTGTAATAATATAATATTATTATCATCGTAATATCATGAGCCGGGCCATGTGACTTTCTATTTTTTTTTTCATTATTATTATTATCGAGATGATATGTATTATAAGGTGGACCGAAAAGAAGAGTAGGGAAAGAGTTATAAAAAAAAAAAACAACAATTTAATAATAATAAAATGTCAACTGCGAGCGTCTTTATACGCGCGTATATGCAGTGTATGTCGTATATGTATACCGGTTGGTTTTCATCTGCGATGGTCCAGTTGTGGTGCGGTCAGGTCGACGCGGAATGCGGCATCTTCGCCTACATCTAGTGTGTATGGTATATACGTATTATATATTATACACGCACACGTGAGACAAATGTCAAACCGATTGAAAATAATAATAATAATGCGGATGGAAAAAAAAATATAAATAAAATGAAACCTCGCGCGCGCATTTTATAACCTACCTATATATTATATTGTATTATAGTAGCAGGCTATAATAATAATAATATTATGGTATATTGTTGTATTTCTCCCGCGTCTCTCTTTCTCTCCGCAGCCATCCCAGCGACCTAACTAATTCACCATTATTTACAAATTGCTTTTATGTGCAAATGGAGTTGTAAGGACCGAGTTGACTCTCGTCCGGCTCTCCATCTCTGTCTCCGAGATATTCCCGGAACCAACTGCACCATCATCCGCGGCAGTATAATATGTATTATAATAATTTAATGCCGGTGGTGCCCCCCGTCGGATCGGTCTCTCTTGCTCGCGCGAATAACGTTTATTTTATTTTTTTCGTATTCTAGTATGCTGAATAAATAAAACGGCAGAACTATTATGGTCAAAAGAGTGATATAATTACGCACCGGTCGGAAATATTTAAAATTGTTCAAACACAATGAACGTATTATTACATATTTAATTCTATTTTGTACCGTTGCGTCAGCCCCGTACGGCTATGTGAGGACCCACAAGAATTTTACAGTCTTCGTCCACTCTCGTTTTTCACCGCCGTTGCTACCATACGCTCACTCTTCCCGTCGACCGCACAGACACGAAATAAAAGTGATATTTATTTTCAAAACCATTATAATATACGTCGTATTATATGGACAAACCACATACGCGCGCGTCTCACCCGAGATAATAAAAATATTTATTACATAAATATCGATTTCACAACAAATAGCTCTTGCTCTTCATATTTATATAAATATGGTGACACAAATTTACTTCCCGGAACGTGTTTGATGACTTCAGTTGAACATAGTTATTTAACGACTGTATAGACACAACCTCCGTTGTCCCAGAAACATAATATAAAATCTAAACCCTGTAATTTTCGTATATAATGTACACAGAAGCTTTCGGTTGCGATACAATATTTACCAGTGTCATACTGTCGTACGTGGTGAACATTTTCAGAGGAGGGAGGTATCAAAATATCAAATACCGTATTGATAAATTATAAAAAAAAATCCAATAGCAATCCTAGAAACACAATATTATGTATTTATTGCGGAAAAAGCTTAAAGCACTAAACAAATACATTAGATACATACTTGGTCGTATCACGAAAATAATATATATTTCAAATACGATTATTAGATTACGGGCACGATGTAGAGAAGACTCGAGACTACATCGCGTCATGGTTGTATTTATAAATACACCTTGACTACGTCGTGATTACGGATTGCAACGATTTACTTATCGAATTTGATGAGTGATATAAGTAAAAAAAAAAAATGCGTATCAGATATATATTTTTAACGTCGAAGAATGAAAGAGAAAATTTTTACATTAAACGTCGTCCATTAATCATTTTACTTGAAATAAAGGTATAGTGGGTGGAGGGGGGAGGGGGAAAATGCAATTTACCCTCTCAGTTGTGCGTGTATTGTGTTTTCCCAAACACGTCATGCCTACACCGTAAGAGAACGATTACTCGTACCCGTTCACAAAATAGTGTCGGCGGCGGCCACTCGTATTAAACAAATTACAAATTGTTTTTCGTTTGTATATAATATTAAAATAACCAACATAGTACGTTTTAGCCGGACAACGGTATTTCACGTACGAAACCCTCGGGGTACATTTAATAGCCGAATAATGCGTGTGTATTTATAACATAGGTGTATTATATATTATATTAATAATATGTATATTACGTGTGTGTGTATATAGTTATAATTGTGCCGTTTTCGTCGGCCATTCAATATATTAAATTGTGTACACGTAAACCGTAAGTGCATTTCGATCCAAACACGCACGCACACACACACACACACACATTATAGAGTTGTATGGGGCTATATATAATAACATTCATTCATTCGATCGCGATACGAAGATTTATGATTAATATACCGATTCGTATTTAGTATACGCGCGCACACTCGCACACATTTATAAATATATAATATTATAAACGTATATAGATGTGACTCATTAGTCTTTAGATGCCTATCGCGGTCGGGTTAAGTCTCCGTGCCTATATTACCGTTTTGGCGCACGAAGACACACACACGCACACACACACACACAATATATATCGACCGTGTGATCTATCGTTTTTAATAACATTCGCCGCCGTCGGTCGAAATAATATTACAATATTATATATATATATATATACTATATAGGTATATACTTATTCGTGGGAATAATGTCAGCAAAGTATCTGCTGTGTGTAGAGCGGACTCATATAGCTCGGAGCCAAGGCGGACACGCCCTTGCCGCGTATATTACATATATTATTATTTTCCGGTCAAAACGCATATAAACACATAGCTGCGGTACCCATTCATATTACAATATATCGCGCGCTCACTTTTTTTCGTCGCAACATGATATCTTTACTAACGAAATTACAAAAAGATCATCCCAATCCGAAAAGAACCATAATGAATATGAATATGAATCATAATCAATCAAAAATATATGTACCTCCTGTACACTAATATTGAGATTGTTAAGTGTTATCTCGCTTTACTTAAATTTTGAAGTGTCTATATCTAAATTAAAATGCAATTGAAATCCAAATAGCTGAAAAAATACAAAAATAAAATTGTATTGCAAACAATATTGTAACATTCCAATATTCCATTGATTACAAACTATAATAAGTTTATAACCATTAACGACATATTCTATTGATGCTATACCTACCTCTATTAATTGTATAATATTATCTAAACGGAAAAACCTTGTTTTCTTTTCACAGTCGTTTTTCGGACGGACTTACAACAACCTGAGTTCGATATCAGAATGCAAAAACAACGGCGAGTGCGTGATCAACAAGAAGAACAGGACGTCGTGCAAGGCGTGCAGGCTGCGCAAATGCCTGTTGGTGGGCATGTCTAAGAGCGGTTCGCGGTACGGCCGCCGGTCCAACTGGTTCAAGATCCACTGTCTGCTGCAGGACCAAAACGCGGCGGCCGCAGCCGCGGCCGTCGGCCACCACCCGCCGCACCATCACCACCAACACCACAACGGCAGCAGTCGGTCGTCACCGCACCACCAGCAGCAGCAGCCGCCGCACCACCAGTCGCAGCCGTCGCCGTTCGGTTCGCCGCTGTACCCGGCCGGTCTGGTGCACCCCGGCCACCACTTCCTGACCACCGACAAGTTCCTGCAGGCCCGACTCAACGGTTACGGGGCCGCCGCGGCCCTGATGACCGCCGCCGTCCAGGACGACGCGTCCTGCCGGCGCCAGGCAGCCGCTGACGCGATCATCAGCGGGCACCACCAACACCACCACCATCACCGCAACCGCCATCATCACAACAACAACAACAACAACAACAGCATCGACCGACGGCACCGTCAGCGTTACGACGATGAAGACGACGACGACGACGATTGCGGTGGCCGCCGTCGCCGTGACGGTGACGACGATGACGACGACGACGACGACAACGGCGAGCGCAACGACAACAACAACGGCGGTGACGACCATTCGCCAAAGGGCGGTCGCCGTCGCCGGCGCCGGCCGTCCGCTTCCGACGACTCGGGCGGTTCGTCCATGCCCGACGACGAGGACAACCGCGGCAGTGGCCGCCGCAAGACCGCCAGTCCTGTGCTCCGGCACCACCACCGCAGCCCGTCATGCACCACCGGCGGCACGCCACCCGCGTTCCGGCCGCTGTCCTCGTCGCCGTCCGCCTCGTCCACTGGTTCGGCGGACGCCAAACGCATCCGGCTGTCCGTCAGCCCGTCGTCGGCCACCGTCGGCTCGTCGCCCATCTCCGGTTTCCACTCGCCCTACTACCCGCTGTCCGTCACCCGACCCGGACTGACGCCGTTCGTCGGCGGCGGCCTCACGCTGTCCATGGCCGCGGCCGGCTGGCACGCAGCAGTGGCCGCGGGGCGCACGGCCGCCGGTGGCGATTTGCTGCTGTCCAGCCCGGCGCCGGGCGGCGTGGCCGTCGAACAGGAATACCCCATCGACCTGTCGCTGAAGACCACGGCCGCCAAGTACAACAGGTCGCCGGTGCCGCACGCGCCCCAGTCCGCCGGCGGCCGACACTCGGCGACCGACGACCCGGAGACCGCGGCCACGGCCACCGCGCTGCCGCCTTCGCCGCTGGACCTCACCAAACGGACGGCCGAAGTCTAGTTCGACTGACCACCACCGCCGCCGCCAGCAGCATACGACAGCCCGCGACATCGCTCCGGAGGAGAAACCTTGCTATACTACTACCTATACCACTATTACTACTACTACTACTACTATTATTACTACCACCTGTACCACTACCCGCGTTGTACCGTACCAGCTGAGTGTACTCACGCCACCGCCGCCGCCGCCGTCATGTCCAAAAGTCGGAAGAAATTTTTTTTTGCTGAATTTTTCATATTTTTTTCGGCATCGTCCTAGTCATTGTATAAAGAAAAAAAACGATCGTTCCCAGTTTCGTACAGAGGTGTAGTACCTCTATAATAATATTGAACGACGCGACCCGAATGAGATGCGGCGTGTCTTGCGCACTTAGACGCGTATTAATATCTCTCGGCGAGGGGTTGGGGTGAGGGGGGGAGAAGAGCACGCGTACCGCGGTACCTCCGTAATACATGTATTATTATCATTATTATTATACCGGTTATACGGTTAAACTATATGACGTGGTGCGGTGTGCGTGTTTACATTGCGGTAACCCCGTTGTCCATTTCGGGTTTAGAAGACGAAAACAAAACAGAGGAGAAAAAAAATAGGTACTGCAGTGGGCACATCACAGTGTCAAAGACAATAGGAGTTTGTCACACTCGGTAACAATGCCGGTGGGCGGCTGTCTTCGCGACAACGCATATTGTGCATATTATAATACACATAATATAATACACGCGTGTGTGTACACCCTAGGCCCACACCCGTAATTTATTACCCGTATTTTTATGTTACATATTATAATGTACGTGTGGTCAACAAAGCAGTAATTTATTTTTTCAAGACGGAATAAGACAAACTGCATACATTATTTTATTATTATTATTATTATCATCATTATTATTATCATTATTATTATTATTATTATTATTATTATTTTTATTTTTATTATTATTATCATTATAATATTCTTATTAATATTATTTTCATTATTATTATCATTATTATTATTATTATTAGATACGTCGTGTTGTATGTAACTGCACGCGCTATAGGTAAAGCCGATTTTATAATATTATTTTACTATTTCGATTATAATATTATAAAAACTGGATAATAAATGAACGGGTCTCGTGTGTTATTGTAGTTAGCTCGTTGTCCACACACAAATATTGTTTATATAGCTACATAATATTTTGTAAGATTTAATATTATTACATTTTTAATATTAATAAATTGTTATTATTTTTATTTTCATTCTTTAAGTTCTAGGGATTCGGCCAGTAATAGCATTGTACATAGTGTATTTCATTTAATATATTATATAACTTTATTTTTTAGCAAGACGTAATTGTAATTTTATTTTATTTTTCGTTATCTATGTATATGTAAAAATAAATTGTATAAATTATTAAAATTAAGAACTTGTTAAAAATGAAGAAAAATAGAAATAAAAAAAAAAAATTTAGATTTTAAATACATCGTGGTGTTTTAAGTATTCTTTTATTATATATTATATTCTAATATAAAATACGATATGGTTTTCTTTTTACAGTCTAGGTATAAATGGTATAATAATAAAATAATATCACCTTAGCCTCGTCCCAATTCGGTCGAGCGCATACCGTACTTGAGCAATAAATAGCTCTTATATTGTACTGCGATTACAATACTGCAGCGGACTCCATATTATAGGCGTATTGTTTGAAGAAAAAAAACTGTTGGGGTTATTGAAAAATTAAAAACGAGGAGGCAAAAGCCGCTTTCGTAATTATATATACCCTGCACTGGTACGCGCGGTGGTTGTGATACAATAATAATTACCAACTGTGAGATAGTGACGTACAACACTCAGTCGGTAGTCGGGCAGTCAGCTGCCGATCGATTAAAAATGCCGCAACGAAAGCGCATATAAACATATTATGATACATAGGTATAGGTACTGGCTGGCTGGCGTAGGTAGCATACCGCTTAAGTTGCACGGACGACTGTCGAGGAAGTCACGACGTTTGCGGAACGCTCGTGAATAAAATAAAATAATAATATACATCGTTTATTATTGTAATTTTTATTATTTTTTTTTTCAAAGGTCAGTATGATATGGTTTTCTTGTCAAAAATAAAATCGCGATCATGTCGGGTGGACTGATCCGACGAGAGACATCGGAGAAAAAATGATAATATTATGTTGTGCGCAGAACGTTTAATGCCATCGTCGTGCCCATTATATTGCACACACACACACACACACACACACACACACACACACACACGCACACACACCGCAAATGCAACTAAAGCACCGTAGCCGTGTAATTATTATTATTACCACCGCCGACCTTGATAAATAGTGCACGACGGCCGGCAGAGGCTGTCCAAGACAGGCCGCGTCATCGTCTCCGTCTTAATCGTATGCGATTAGTAAACTAGCAGGAAAAAAATACACCGACTAAATCTATAGGTACCTACGCGAACAATCGTGTAAAAATAATAATAATTCGTCTACACGCGACATGTGTACGACGGTCAACGTATATAATATGCGCATAATATCCGTAAATATAGTGTTATACGCAGGGCCTGCAGATTTACCAGTTTATGGGGCCTTTCAATTTTGGGCCCCGAATTTTCCATCTCTACATTCTTCAATGCCAAAATAAAATGTGTGCATATTTTATTTTTAAATCAGTTGCATATACCTACACTATAGTAGTTAGATCACAGAATAAAATTGTATTGTTAAAAATTTGATTATATAATATACAAGAACACTTTACACTTTCAATGCGTGTAATCTTAATGTTTAATATTTATTCAAGTAAGTATACAAATTAAAAAGCATTTTTTTTTTTTTAAATTAGTATTTTTGATTATTACACTTATATATCAAAGTAAATGTTATTAAGTCAAATTTGATCAGCATTCACAAAAATTTCGATTGTGTGCTAGCAGATAAACTAGTTCTAAACGTAAATTTATCTAAGCTACCGTGTAGTATTTTTGTTTTTTCATCTCGTCTATCCTTTAATTTTCTCTCCATTGAACCAATTAAGTAATTTTTTGACATTTTACATTATTAAAAATAATAAACAAATGACAAATAGATATTATTATACAATAAGTACGACTGACGTATTTCACATAACCACGCAAGACAATAGCGTCAATAGTAATATTACGACGATAATAACGGCAATTTATTAGATTTTGTTGTCAGCAAAGTTGATTAAGGCCTTCGTTTTCAGGGAAAATTCATTATACTATATAACCCACCAAAATATCCCAGTAAATCCAAATCTATTTGTTTTTTCCTAAGTATTATAAAAAGGTATAAAATTAATATTTTGTATGCCTGAAGTCGGTGGGCCCCTCTTTTGAGTGTGCCCAGTGCAAATGTCTCATTATTAAATACGGCACTGGTTATATGGTACCTATAATGCCAATCACCTTTATAATATATTTTACCATTATAGGCAATCGTCAGACGGTTTTTTAGACGATTGACAAAGAGCAGCTCGGACAGCGCTTATAATAATATTATTTTAGTAGGTACCTCTACAATATAAACGACAATCTATTTCCGAGTTTATATTTCGTGTCGACAGTATTATTTTTATTTATTTATTTCCTGAAAGTCGATCGGCTCATTTTTGACCGGTGAGAAAATAAGGTATCCGTAAATACTGTTCCGACCACTAATCTGGTATAGTTACATATGCGCTCTATAATAATATACCTTTATAGTCAATACCACTAACTTTTCCGATAAATGTCCGATCCACCGTTGCCGTTTTATAGTAAGGCTATAGTGTTATTACCTATTAGTTATTACCTTGCCTAATCGAACAAAGAATTCGAAAATTGTATCAACGACTGCGAGCGCTGTGTGACACATAATTATTTCCGTTCGGCGATTATCCGATTAGTTTTTAAATCCAAGTATATAGTTGAATATTGCGATATGCTTACAATACCGTTGTACCGACAAACCTCGCCTACGTTTGTAGATACGTGTTATACATTAGTATAATATATAGTGTCCGCTTTTAAATTCGCTATTAAATTGAAATACGGTCAAAATATATTAATACTATTATACCTTAGTTACCATACTAGGAGTTCTCAAGAATATTATCTTTTAAATAGAATGCTAGTACTAAAAAAGAGTATTATATTTTATGCCTTGGACATGTTTTATTTTTAAATAATACATCGCAGTTTGCTATTAAGTACAAATAATAATTTAAGCTCTATAGGTAATATAATATTATAAATATTATGTCTGTACGAAACGAATTAACTATACGTCATTTGGACGTTTGATAAAATAATGTTATTATCGCACCTATTGGTTTTGTTTTTTTTTAAGTAAGAAATTCGTACCTCCGACGTCCTCGTTCTAAATACAAATATTATAACCCGTCTTAACTGTTGATTATGTGTGTAATATTGTATTATAGTATTTATATTAGGTACTAATACGACGAATTATGGTCATCTTTAATACGTGTCCGACACAGCTTCCGGTGGACAAATCGATTGCGTCCGAAAACGATAAAATTTTCAAAAATATTGTAGCCTGGATGTATACAATTAAATTTAAAACGTTTTTGCGACCGACTGACGACTCTCTGACCGTTCTCTGGTCCTTCGATGCCATTTTCGTATATACCTACGCCGTACGCAATAAATTGTCCACGTACGTTTTATAGGTCCACTTTTACGTATTCAGGTCGACTTCCGAAATTATTAACAACAATAAAAATGTTAATGCAGCGCACGTTGGCAAATGCGATAAGTCGTCGCCGTCAAATCTCGTCCTCCTCCAAAAGCAACCGATCCGGCGGCGATGGCATCCGCGCCACGCTCGCGAGATGACACATTTTCGCTTTCTTCCATTTTTATACGCTGGTGCTATAAACATTAATCGTCGTTGTCCCATAAACACGTGCGACGGCGGTCCAGCCTCTGTCATTTCGTAAGATTTTTGCCATCACGACGATATTTATTGTTATTATCGTCGTTGTTTAGGTAATTGAAACTCGAATAACTCCGTAAAAAGCGTTGGGTTTCCGATACGACACGACCACACTATTATAATGCACGTACATGGGTACGTTGTGGTATATATACCTACATAACAATATCATTATAACCGCGGTGGGTTGGAAGCGGAATGCGATATCGGACTATAAAATATATAATAATTTCTATAGTAATATAAAAATATAATAAGTAATAACAAACATGAAACAATATAATGTCGAACTCGTTTTGGGGACTCGACACGATGACACACACACGCCGCGTCGCGTCGTTTCGTCATTGATTTACTCATATTATTATTATACCCATATAGGTATAGTGTATTTTTGGATCTCGAAATCGTATACGATCGCTCCGGGGGGGGGGGGGACACTTTTCGACAAGTACATTTTTTCGTTAGATATTATTAATACAATGTAATTACAATTTAATCATTAACAATATTACTGGGTGATACTTTATCGATGTCGGCAAAATATTATATTATTGTCTTGGCGGTGTCGTAACCACGGTAGTCGTAACCTAAATCGAGTACGGCTGTACTCCGACCGCCGCTGAGTGTGTCTTCTCTTTATCTTATTATTCTTTATACTTAAAATATGATCCGAGCGTCTTTTCCAATCACAAGAAATCGATAAAACGCGATTATTTCACCAATGTTTCTCATCTTGGATTTTTTTTCAAATTTAGAATTATATTATTTATATCACTTATACGCTTAGCCCTAATGTACATATTGAGCAAGACTGATCACTGATGTAAAGCTCTTAAAATATTAGGTTTTAAAAAAGCCGTAGCCATACTAAGTTTAAACTAGTATTTCCCGGGGAGGTGCGATTATTCTCCCCAAAAGGCCCTTTACTGTTCACTTATTGTAGGCCAATATTCAAACGCGGCTCTGTCATTTGGGACCCTGCTAGTACTGAGTATGACTCAATGATGGTTGAGCGAGTACAAAATAAGTTTTTAAAATATGTCAGAAACGTACTCAATGATTGAATGTCCTCCTCATAATATCATTCATCGGCGCTTCAGCGTTCAGCATTTCAACCTATAGATACGTTGCTAACCTTAAATTTCCGACGAAATTACTAAACTGGTAAATCGATTTACCTTACCTCCTCTCTATAATATTATACTTTCAATGTTCCTTCACGCTTGACTCGTCGCCATGTTACTTTTAACCTACCAATTTCCTTAACTATGGTTTAAATGAACCACTTCGGCGTTGCATGTCTGTTGCCGATATTCAGACACCTCCTTTACTATATTTCATAATATAATTAACTAAATTGTTTATTTAAGATTATATTCTTAACCTTTATAACACTGTTTTGCTATATTGTACTAAATCTATATAAATTGTAAGTTACTAATAATTAGGCACATCGCTCGTATTGTATAATTAAATGAAAAAAGTAAAAAATATTATTTCAAAACAATATAAATTATAACAACGTTATAGAATTTTATGAATAACTCTCCTTACCTGTAACCCGTGGGCTGTGAGTAATTATAATTTAGATTAAGTCTTATGGTGGTACCAACGATCATTCCAAATGGCTCGAAATTCTCGGGAAACGCGTTTTGTCGTCGGACTGGAAAAGATGATTCTCGCGGGAAACATACGCAGGTACGTACACAACAACTTCACTGTACAAGACTCGTTTCAATGGAATTTCGTCGCACTGTACATCACTATATTATAGTTAATACGGTCGCGACGACGACGAAGATTCGATGGCGGTTTGAATGTTTGATCGGGAATTGAACCCGAACGGCACGACGACATACGCGGAAAAAATGGCGGGCGCGACATCCGCGTTTTCCTGGAACTGACCGACCAACAACGGAAAATATCGTGCGGGTACCCGCTCGCGAGTATACCGTATAGGTACAATAATTCAGACCACTGTCACCGAATTTGTACCGCGGTCGAGGCGTTAAACCACTTTATAGCTTATACCATGGTCGAGTCAATCGGAGAACCCGGCCTGTCCGTAGTATAAAGCCGGGTTCACACCACAACGCGTGTCGTGTGATTTCGTATTTTTATTATTATACCAAAATGAAATACCAATGATATGGATATTGTACCTGATGATATCATAATATTATTTTATTGTAGTTATCACTTTTCTGCACATAAATATAACCCGCACACGGTCAAAACTTTAATGTATAATTCAACTATGCGGTATCGTTTGGTATAACTGTGATTATAACTACGGTGTATATAGTGTGAACCCGGCTTAAGGTGGTTTTCCACTACATACGTTCACGTGTACGTGCATAAAAATACTTTACTGTGATTGGTTGGTATACATGGTAAGCTTTTGTTGTACCAGAGTGTTTATACGTTCTTATCACACAATTAACCACGGTACCCGTGATGTTGGATATAATCAAACAATTTCGTGTATACACGGCTGTGTATTGATAACATATCAGAATATACGAGGTAACTAATATTATGTTACCATTGCTAACCAATTAAACCCAATATGGGAAACGTTTGGAAGACCGTTCATAGTGAACGGACTCGATTAATAAACGCACGTACACGTGAACGCATGCAGTGGTAAACCCACCTTTATGGTTACCATTAATCGCCAGCCACGGTCAACCACGATATTAGTTAACGATGAACAAATTCTACAGCGGAAAAAGTTTTGAAGTACGAACGCAGCTCCACCTCCATTATCCTGCTATGTTTCAGTAAGTACTGAAATGTTATAGATTTGGAGTACGTTTTTAACTCCAATAAAAATAATTGTAGGTATTTAATTAATACTAGAAAAAATTGGGCTTTTTTCATATTAGGTACCGTCTTTGAGTGGGTATAATAGCCGTATATTATACATGTATAACTGCAGTTATACAGTGCATAAACGTTCCGTCCAAACGATTGTAGGTAATAAATATAGGTATATACTTACCTACATAAGCGAACCTTCCGGTCCGACGAAAACACGTCTCCGTTTTCCCGAAAATTTCTAGCCGAGGGCGGTTCGCAAAGGTAAGACGCACACCAGTCACCAGTATTGTACATTTATGTAGACAAATATGTATATTGCTTACGGGTTTCTCAAAGAATCGTAGGTACTACTCGTACTAGTGGGATAGCCAGGGATTTTGTATGGGGGAGGGAGGGCTATATGATTTTTGTAAAATCATTTTTTTAGTATAATATTATAATAATATATATACATGGCTTTAAATAAACATGGGAACAAGACTACTTTACCGGATGACCTTTTTTTTTAGATTAGTTAAGAACGAAGGTGCAAAAATAAATTAGCACCTAAGTTATAGTACCTTAAGAGTTACGGTTAAAAAGCGGTGGTCTGTGGCGCACAAGGATGCCCGCGTGGCCACTCGCTCACTGATCTGCGCTTGGTAAAAAAAAAAACGTAAATATCCCTTGAGTTGCTATATGTAACGCCACCTCAAGTAGGTCACGGGGTAAAAAATTGTAAAGAACCAGATACTTCAAACATAGAACTAGAAGGTACTTAATACCACTAGGCTACGACAACCAATTTCTAAATGATTGTATTATTGAACTATATAACATAAAGTATTAATATTCACAATGTGCCTATACTAAATTGAAAGCGTTAAAACTTTTAAACTAATAATTTCCACAAATTTATTTTTGTACCATCGTTATTAACTCCTCAACCTCTTTTAAAAAAAAAAATTGAAAAAAGGTGTCCTGGTTAAGTATAGACTTATACTTAAACATGGTCAATGATGGGAGGCTATAGACCTCTTAGCCCATCCTTGAGTGGGAATTACGCTTCTGACACGTGCTATTATCGAACGCCTATACAACTGCTATTTAGGATTTTTAACTTTTGCACGTCATAATGTTTTGTACAAATATGTATTAGGAAGGTATATAAATTAGTTACCTAAACCAAAGTAAAACATTGATGAAAAATAGTTGCGTGGTTTTCTTTTTTAATCTTAAAGCTTGTTAACAGCCATTACTTTTTACTAATTGTATTTAGATAGTAAAAAGATATCGAAAGTATACGGATTTTATATTTACCGTTAGCTACTCATGAAAGTTTTTGAATTTTAACTACATCATAGAAATCTAAAGTTATATGTTAACAAAATGGAAATTTATTTAGGTTGTCATTAATTTTATACAATAAGTAATTAGTATTAAAACCAAATATTATACTTATGTATTATCAAACAGAGGTTACCTACTTATTAAATTATGTACCTATACTCTCAAATGAGTGGTTAAGTGTTCAATTTTTAGATTACACTGTCTAGCTGAATAGAGGTTTTAAAATTGTTCACTGTCAGGTATATTAAATTAGTAGTCAAAAGCATTTTTATTGTCAGGTTAATTATGTAACCCTTTTATGATGTTAATGCCTAAAAGCAAAATTATTCATTGGTCATTACCAATTTTGTATTATGTTTAACATTACCAAATTATTTTATTATTCTACGCCTTTATTCAATGATAAAATGTTTTTATGGGGAAAATTATAATTCATGGACAAAATACATAACTTTAATTGCGTATAACCTATTAAATTTAAAAAAAAGGTTTTATTTCTTAACGATAATGTAATAGTATGATGTTTATTTAAATGTTTTGCCATTTACAGTTTTTATCGAAAACAATACTATTTAATATATATATATATATATAATATGTTTATATTACATGGAATAGTGTTTTTATGCGTCTATAGTTTTATCGTAATGGCTGACATTTTTAAATGTATTGATATATTAAACGGGTTGGGTGGGCTTGGGTTTGGTTTGATTTTTACGACTTATAGTTTAATTTGATCAGTTTAGTATTAAATATTATAAAGTGGTCAATAAAATTTACATTTTATCAAACACTACTATTTTAATAAATTTAAATTAAATCGACCACCAATGACTTGTATAATAATTTTAAATAATAAATTCTAAATAACACATTTAGTAAGCTTTTACACACAAGACACAGTTTTTATTATTCACGAATGCTTGTGTTTGTTACTTCAGTGCAATGAATCACATTGCCATTGATGCATGTATCTTCAACATTTATATTTAAATCCAGAAAAAATCAATTTAAAATCTTCATATTGTTTATTTATTTTAATTAAAATATAATCTGTACAAACATAATATAAATATGAATGTTTGTTTGTCCTATATATATTATATAGTCTCAAAAATACTGGATTGTATTCAATAGAAGTTATATATCAATGGATTCCTTGGGACTCGCGGTGGGTGTTAATGGTTTATTTTTTTAACTTCTATATGGGTTTCTATATGGTGACTTATACATGAATTTAGTTTTGGCTCATGAAAATCGAATACTGTTTTGCTTATTTAATGTCATTGTTTACAGATTATATAATTCTTCTATTATAATTAGTCGAAATAGGTATGGTATGGTATGGTATGCAAACATTTTTACAAATATATTTTAAAAACAACAAATCTTAAATCAAAAACTTATGAACATAATACCAATGATTACGTCTTTTATGATTTGTTTTCTTAGTTCTGGACATAAATTTTATGTAAAACATTATTGTAAATACATACAAACGAATATCAATATTAACCAATTTGGATTTACTCGATATTCTGCAAACATTAGTTGAATTCAATTTTTATTGTTTACTTCAAAAATATATCGATAATAAAAATTTGGAGAGTCATAAAATTATTCGTCGTAATATTTGTTGTGTGTGCAATGTGCATCATATATTTCAACTGAAGTAAAACGGAAAAGTTTTTAATCCGGGCAAAGTCGGGTAATAGTGTATAATCACTAGTTTAAGTATATTATAGAATTTAAAAATTTTAATAATATATTTATACCTACTATTATGAACAGATGGTATTTCAACATTTCCATACATATTTTATAAAACACATATTTAAGTTAAAAATTATATAATACCTATACTTACCTAGGTTTATTGATAAAATTAAATACTTAGCAAACTAATCCCTGATATCTACTGACTATATCTTCTAATTATTATAATATGCGTTAAAATCTTTAAGATAGAAAGACTAAAATATTATATACAACACGTTGTCATGGTATAGGTTAGTACTTTCTTTTGTCTACAAAATTGACTTGAAAATAGTCAACGTACCAATTGGTTATTATATTGATAGTCATCTTACAAATGTAATTTCGAACTTATATTTAACGATTAGGTACTAAACACTAAAGTAATTAATATCATAATATTATTACATTTATTCATTCATAAATTATAATTTCATTGTCAATAGTATTTATCTACTATCCATGTATAAACAATTCTTTGTGTAAGTTACCGAAAACAAATTAAGGGAAATCAAGCACTCAGTCGAACCTTGGCGAAAACTCAACTATTCAAATCGAAAGGAAGATGTCATTATGAAGCGACTCAGAATTGGTCACACGAGAGCTACTCATGGGTACCTAATGGAAAAGACCGAACCACCTATATGCCGCTCTTGCAACACTTCCTTTACAATCAAACACATCCTCATCCACTGCCAAATATTCACGGAAGCTAGAAAAGAATGCAAAATACCAGACAATCTGTATGAAGCCATCGGACCCTATGCTGACATACAAAAAATTATCACTTTTCTAAAAAAAATTCAAATGTACAACTTAATTTAACCTATCATTTTTTGTCAAATAATCATATTGTAAGCTAATAACCATGATGTTGATGCTGTAACAAAAAAAAAAATTCTTTGTGTCTAGAGTCTAAACTCGTATTAGTATTACTATTAGAATTTAGATAGTACATAGATGATCGGTAATATTTAGTGTAGCCGTGTAGGTATACTATTGTAGTATAATAGGTATAACTATATAGTAATAATATACTAATATATATAGTTTATTTTTTTGGTATTTACAAATTATTATTCGTTTTGTAATGATATAAATATTAAAATATCTACCAATTTAATAGTTTTTTTTTATAACGATTATTTTTCAAAACTTAATTTTACATAATTAAAATAAATATCATAATATGGTATATTTTAATACCCAATGTTAAACTGAAACGTGTACCAACCATATTTTTTATATGTATTATGTAAATGTATATGATATAATTGAATGAATTATTGTTCCAGCGTAATGCAATTCACTTGTTTCAAACCATTAAGAGAATAGTAAAATAAATTACTATATAGCAAGTGTGCGTGATACTGGATACTGGATATAATATAGAGTGACTTATGGAAGTGTTTTACAAAATGTAAGTAATATTATAATAATGCTCAAATGTCATTCCGTGTATCAGAGTAATATGTTATGAATTAAACCATAGGTAGAGGTATACGTTCATTGTAAGTTTCACACTTTTTTAAACGTAAATTATTTTTAAAGACAACAGTGCATAACTAGAGTAATACCTTCGTATGGCATAGCTTCAGAAAATGAAAATCCAAACAAGGTTTTACAAAAACCAATTTATTTAGAATACACGGTCAATTTTCATACCCTCTAGCAACTTTTAATAACACATATTTGGTATATACTACTTAAACTGTGTTATTAAAATGATGTTGTGCTAATACCTCGTAATTAACTCGTTATTGCTATTGACTGCCCTGCCATTAAATGTGTTTAAACGAAACGTTGAAAAAAATTATTTAACTCTGTGTATTGTAGCGTATTATTATACGAGGTACCCAATAAAGAAGGGAAAAAGAATAATTTTGTAAGCGAGAATATTAGTTTAAATTATAATATTCATGTTAGGTACCTATATATATACTGTCTTATGGCGCAACATTTGATTTACGTTTCTGAAGTACAAAATTGAACTAGTTTTCACCTTGTAAAAAAAATAGTATTAATAATAACAACATGTATATTTGGAGACTTGTATAGAATGGTGTCTTAAACATAATTTATTTAAATCAATCGAATGGCATTGATAGTGAATAACAAATATATTTGCAAAGACTAAAGAGCATCCTTATTAAAGTATGTCGATGAATCTAAGTCAATAAAATCGTGACGAATTTTCGTGTTAAGACACAATGTGCCCAGTAAGACGCCTTGGGATATTAGTATTACTACTGTGTTTAACACCTGTACATGTGGATAATTTAATTCGTATAAATCCATCCGCTGAAAATTGCATAACTCGTTTAATATTAATGGTAACGATAATTAAATTATAAATAATAATAATATTAAAGTAATGAACGTTCAACGCACTTATATATACATAATACATAATATAATATAATAGGTATATCTTACATTTTAGGTTATATAACTTTGATATTTGATTTTTTATAGTACGTTTACGCGTTGTAATATTTTATGATGTTCTGACTTTAAAATTAAATATTCTAATAATAAATTACACAATGTAGACATTTATATATAATTCTAGTTAATAATTATTCGTCAAATTAGTAGTTCTTCTTAGTCGATTATTCATTAATAATTATAGTCTTAACACCATATTGAATTAAAATTGAATTTATTCAACTCTTAAACATTTTAGGTAGGTAACGATTAGGTAAAGAATTTCCGGGCTTACGATTGTTTCACAATAATAATTGATGCTATTTATCAAAACTACAGAAAATATATAAAAAAAAAAACATTTCTTATTTTCGTTAAAAACTTTTTTTTTTAAAGTTTTCTGGGGATAAGTTCTATAGGTTAAATTAATAATATCAGTAATAATATTAGTGGTAATTATGTAAATTTAGTGTTTTATACCTATAATGATATTGTCAACAATCATTATAGGTAATATTATTAGAAACTAATTGTATTAGGAAATAATGATAATCTTTAATAGATTACATCATTAGGCATAAATTAGGCAGTATACTGAATGAATATAGGCATTGACTAGGCATTGTCGGTATTTCCTGATCACGTATTAGTATGTATTATACACGTATAAGTACCTAACGAAAATGATCGCCGAGCCGGTCGTCGTTATCTAAATTACTATTTTATTTTATACGTAGCTATAGGCTTATACGTATGGGGCTTGGATCATAATAAAAAGTTATCACTATTTAGATTCATCTTTGACAGTTCCTTTTTGGCCACAACTGTGTGCGTACAAGTTTTAATATGCTTATTAGAGGCAATATCAGTGTGGTAGGTAATGGCTATCGAAAGCGAACCAGGAATCGGTCATCGGATTGCGGCAATATTATATATCCACCGTGAGTTATGTGTGACTGTGTGTGTAGTGACTGATAATTTTAGTGTGCGTGAGTTTCCCGGACGTTTTATGTGATTAAAGATAAACTACGGTTAAGATTCTTGGAAATCGGTAACGTATACACACGCGCAGTCACAAGTCACTAAATGTTGCGATCAAAAAACTATCAACACGAAAGTCCCAAAAATCGGAAGAAAAATACATCCAGTACCAAAAGCACGATTTTAATTTTGAAAACATTTGAATTCCTTATTCTATTTCCTAGGTTATGTAGGAAATAGATTTTCGATTTTTATATTGTTTAACTAGCATAGTAAGTACTATAAATTTATCGCTAACATAATACAATACAATATATTATATTAGGTATATTATTATTAGTTAATAATTTCTGAAATTTGAATTGACAAATAGTATCGTTACAATTGTTGGAGTTACCACATCAATATATAATACAACCGCGAACCGGTCATATTATCATTGTTGTACAATATTGCTATGTATCTTTTTGTTTTTTATTTTGTTCATTATTTAAAGATGGGATTCATCCGATCTCCATCTCACTATTGCCATTAATTATCTTCAATTAAAATCGCGCACTGCAATGATTAATCGAATTGCAAATTATGTGAACGTCAGTCATGATAGAGGCATCTGAAAAAATGTTGAGACCGGTTTACAGAACATAATATTGTCTAATAAAAATAACGTTCCGAAATCTATAAAGATGCATGTAACTTTTTCACGATCGACTTTCACATTGTGCATACCTATAGGTACGCAAGGTATACGCTGCTGCTGTCTTCTAAAAGCAAACTTCCGTCCATATTTTACATGCGCCATTTCAATTTTTATTTACAAACAAATTACCAACATATATGAGAGGTACATAATAGTTAATCGAATGCCGTGTACTCGTGTGAAATACGAAGATAAACGATAATTATAATAATTGTTAGAAAAATGTCAGATGAGTAACTGTTTGAAAAATAAAAACGCTTTCGGGGGAAATCGTCCACACGATGTGGTCTGAAATAAGAGACGGTATAGGATGGGACGTAGAAGTACCAACCACTGGGTACACACACACACACACACACATGCGTTGTGTACACAGAACATAAAAAAGAGTACCTAAACTCGTACTATCCATTAGCGTTAACACGATATTTCGATAATTGCCATGTCAGAGTCAAGGGCACACATCATCATCATCATCGTCAAAGTCGTCGACGAACAGTCGTATATAGAGAATCGAGTGTAGGTACTATAATATATAGAGAGCATTGAGTTTTGGACAAATACAATATAATATCATTTGGACCGGTCGAAGACAAAACGAGCTTAGTGTATTTATACACACTGCAGCACTCATATACACATGCGCGTATTTCGCCTCTGCAGTGTATTAGTCTATATATATATGTATATTACGTATGATATTTACTGTCTTGAATTTTTTTTATGGTGTCATTATTTGTTCTTTTAATAGTCAAACGTTTTCGCCTTCATCATCGCTCGCGCGCGCCCGTGGCCCGGACAAGGTCGCGCGCGTTCATAAATCGACGATTACTGGGCTCGCGTCGTAAACCGATCGTTTTCCGAGTAAAAGCGTTTGAAAACTGCGATAAGTACGCTATAATTCTGTTCCTGTATACCAAGACGTGGGTACGTGTGGGTACACATAGGTATTATATTGGCACGCGGATCGATACCTTTGATCGATGACGGTGTGTACACGTGTGGAAAATGTTGGGCGGTCCTATACATTGCGACATCGGTTCGTAACGATATAGTCGTATAGTGATGTGCACTTAAAACACGAGCTCTCCGGAAAACGTCGTCCAAGGTTGATACCTATATTATTATCATTATTATTATTATGTATTCGCGCATCACCGCCAAACGCAGTGGTATACATAATATTATTATTATAGTGGGTACCGGGTATACTGCATCGTTATACTATTATACCGTCTGCTGGTTTATTATATATACGCACGTACGTACATCATAATATGTGCATAATAATATTATACATTAAAATATAATATATTGTATGTTCCCTATAACCTTTCGCTTTTCACCGTGTACCTATATGCGCACGGGACCCGACCGAATTACTAGAGCGAAACGGCGTAGTGCGAGCGTTGCAGCACACAGACGACGACCTTGAAACGGTTTTTTTTATTATTTTTTTTATTCTCAAAACCGAAACAAAATAACGCATAGGTATACGTAGGGCCATACGGTTGTGTATGCATATCGATTTCGTAACCGAAACAAAATCGTCGAATTAACATACTTGTGCCAGATCAAATTGTCTAATTAATTATTATAATATTCCTAAATATACGTATAGAATAATAATAATAATATGCCGATTGTCGTCGGTCCGCGGTGGCATTTCCGACGACGACGACCTGCACCGAAACTCTTGCGGCGCGACTTTATATTATTATTATCATACGGGCGACAACGACGACGACAGTGTTGTGAAACGGTTAATTATTTCAAATCGCGTCGCCCTTCCCCGCCCCACACTCGCCACCGACCACTTCGAACCGGTTGTCTCATTTTGACAAATCGTTCGGCCTTCGTATAGCATCGGAAATTGACATGTCCGCCAATAATCGACTGCAGCACGTAAGCACTGCAGCATTACACCAGATGGATCCAAAGTATACGGTTTTTCGTATTCTGGTTGTCACGCGAAAGTGATAATTATATATGGTAGCAATAAAGATATTGTACTCCGATTTTCCGGTTTTTCGTTTTTTCCCTTACTCGGAAAAGTACTGATTTCCAAAAAAAACATCATTCCCGATTAACTATTCTTCATTTTTTTTTTTGTAACAACATATTATATTTTGCACTTTTTTTCGAAAATAATATTCTGTAAAAATAATAAATACTGTAAACGTTAAAAAAACTACTTGTAAAAATCCCTCAGCACAATTGAGACACCTATATAGTGAACACCTATCAATATAATATATAAACATAATAAACAAGTATTCAATTAGGTAGATATTTAGTTTAATCACAGAATATAGATTTATTTAAATGTGTCATAACTCATAAGTATATAACATATTATATCTAAGTTAAATGCTTATAATTTATAAATTATAATATTATATACAATTTTAATTACGTAACTTGATAGTCTATGTATGATGTCTACTACTTTGTGATTATATTACACATGTGATTCACCAACCATGCTAACCACCATTTTTCGTTTAATAAATGTATTTTAATTGAATTGTTTAAGTATACTAAGGAGTAAATACAATTATTTTCAAATAGATTTTTTGTACTATTCAAGTAATTTTTTATGTCGTTTAAACTGAAAAAGCCATATAATAAACAATTAACAAGAAAAATGGTGATTCTCATTAAAACAATAAATATAAAATGTAAACATTTTTTGTAGTTAACTGTTTAAAATATAGTACATTTTGAAATAAAAACTCCTAGAAATTTGCTTTTCGATATAAAATGTACCTATATTTCTAATTAAGTACGAATTTCAAGATGTATACTTTTGTCTTTGCAATTCAGAGGGGTGGTGCTCCCTCTTCAACAATCACCAGTTTACTCCTATGCATAGTAATATATAGTAATTATAATTCTCCATTTAAAAATGTCTCTATTATGTATTATTATTATTAATCTTCAATATTTACGTTGAAAAATAATACACCACAGCTCTGTCCAAATACAATACACTTTATTAGCAAGCCGATTCGGCGAATGTCATAAATAAATATTCTACGCAAATATTATTCATTAAATAAAAAAAAAAAACATATTCTCTTCCCATTGTTCTTTTAACACACGTGTAAACTCTAAAGTGATCAAAAAACAGATAAAAAAATTACTGGGATACATATTAACATTTAACGTAATAGGTATTCTACTTTTCATTGCTCTTGAATTATTATTATAACGTTGTTGCGACTATTATTATAGGTCACACACTCATATGTATTATTGTGCCCACTCTCTCTAGTAGGTATCTTTTTTGAATGATTTTTTTAACCATCACACGACGCCCGCATAATATACTTACAAAACAACCTTTATGACGCCCTATGCTGAAATAAAACGAAACATTGTTCGTAGTAGATTATAAACCTAATCTAATTAACTCTAATATAGACTTGCGCGATGATCAAACAATTACATAATATCATACATGATTATTATAATTCCTATACAGCTAAACCTGCACAATACCTTAGAAGTACCTATGTGTACCTATTTACTAATTTAAAAACTTTTCAGTATTTTTTTTAACGTTATTATTATGTATATGTATATTATGTACATTGTACATATACCTATAACATATGTTATTATAAACAAATAACGATAATCATATAGTTAACTCTCCATTATGTTGTCTTTTTAAGTTTTAAAATAAATTAACTCATCAATGTACTTGGTTGTAATTTCGAGCGAAGTGCGAAAAAAGCATATATAAGTTATAACTTATAACTTATAGTGTTATATAGTGGTTATACTATGTTGTAATTTTTTTATTTTTGTTTGAAATCAATTTCAGGATTGTGTCTGATTTTTAGAATTTTATAGAATATCGAAAGTACTTATACATTTTGATATAAAATACATTCAATATTTCATAGATTTTCTTTCCGTCGATCTATTAAATCTAGACGAATAGAAAATAACTCTATGTTAAATCGATTCTCTTAAAACTATAATTTATTATATTATTAATCCAAACGGACAGGTTATTGTAATAGCTATTTCACATTAAGTAATAACTAATAACAAATAATCAAAACTCATTCGGTAGTAACTAGTAGACAGTAATTTAGAACATTGCAAATGTCTACTGAATTGTATGAATTATGGTTGTGTGAAATATACATGTCGATGTCAGTGATATTCATCGGATGTGTGGTAGTTTTGCTTGTCAGCTGACAATGACGGAGTCGTTGTTTTCCACAGGGGTTCCGCTCTGTTTGTCAGTTTACTACATTCGGAAAGTGAAAAGACCTTCCCGCTGGTTGATTAGTGCAATAATAATGATAATAAATAATAATGGGCAGAGTGAGTGAGTGAGAGCAATAGAGAAAAATTCCGTCCAAGGCCACGTGTTTGTAAACTCCTTCCGGACAAACTGAACCGGAACATCAGTGTCAAACGACCAAACGTCACCCGTTGCCGCCACCGACGAACCGTACCGTTACGGATTGTGTAAACAAAATAGTTGGCTAACCAATACAATACACCGTACCTACACAGCAATATAATTACATCCAAATGATATCGCAAAGACTTATCGTATTGAAACAGAAAATGTGTACATATAACTAGAACAACTGTGCATATTTTCTTTCAAAAACCTTTCGTAATTTTTAACAAAATTAAAAATGTTCCAATTCCGACTCGAATACACGATCGTCCAAGTGACCTACGCATTAGATGGGGTCATATAGGAAGCAAGGTCTATCAAGGGAGCTATTTCGAAGCATTTTACTAGAAGTACCCCGTATAGTTAACCTTTATATTACTATTTTCATTTCATAAAACAATATCTTGAATACAATATATTATACTAAACGGTACATAGCCACATAGGTAAATCATTTCTCCTTTAGTTACTAAAACAGTAAAACATTTAAATTGATTTTTAGCTAATATTACCAATAATATATTTTTATCATTATACTTGATAAACGTTTTAAACTTTTAAGGCGTGTAATATCTATAATATATTATATAATATCTATATCTTTATTATTAATATTCATTATCTATATATACATTTTGTTATATCGTATTTTTCCTTCATATTTATCTACCCGGTCGATGTTCAAATAGATTTTAGTGTGTGTCTAACCATTTAAATATGTGTATTTATATTTATATTTATAATATCACTTCTTTCCCGCCGCATGTAAAATAAATTATTTAATGCATAAATTAGTCAATGTTAATAATATATAATATATAATAAAAGCCTATACATTCCACTAAAATACAGAGATCAACAAAGTGGTTTCTATGTGAAAACAAAATTATGATTTATTTTTTAAATTTTAACGACTACGTACGTTATTTTAAAAATTCCAAAATTTAAAAGAAATTAAGAAAATATCAAAAAATGCAATATAAATGCAAGAGTGAGAGTCAATGTTGTGAAAAATGCTGCAAAGAACAATGAAAAACGGTTAATGATTGCAAACGAATAGTAGCTGATAGAAAAGTGAACCTAGTTGGTATTTTTGGGAGGTAAAATTGAAGATTCCAAGTACCTAGTTTTAAAAAGTGTCGAGAAAAACTACTAACAAATTACAAAAAAATGCTAAAATGGGATTTTAATTTCTAACGATTTGTTTATCACTATAGCAACGAATAAAAAATAATAATTTTATAAGGACTACGCTAACTGCACAGAATCGTTTTTCGTATACAATGGTTTATCATTGTATTCAAATATAACATATCCATTGCAACTACTTTATAGCAGAGCGGTACCCCCCTTGTCCACCTTTTATATATTATATCTGTCGTAATTCTTATAATTTCTCGTTAAAGTCGTCTATTCTAATGAATAAAAACATATGATTAAAAATTTTAAATTCAAATAAATTATAGAAATCATAGTTTCGATAATTTTTTTATTTAACAAATAGTCATATCAATAATTATCAGTATTTTATAGAATAGATAGTAAGATTAATTGCTTTTGTATCTGTGTCTTATGTATATGCTAAACATGGTATTCCTAATGCTAATATTTCAACTGTTGTCCCGGGAGCCTATACATGCATAAATATATATTATAAACAACGTGTTAATAAAATAATTGTAATTACGTATGCCCCTCGAGGGGTCTGAAATCCACTGCAGGTTCAGGGGCGGCTCCGGGGGGGCTAGGGGTCACCCCTCAAGCTGTATTTCTCAACAATTGTATACTGTTAAAAACTAAAAATAACAAAAAAAAACCATTGAAATTGTCTGAAAATTATTTCTTTCTACAAAGTTTGAACCGTATAGAGTTGGTACCTACTAAATGGCAACGAAGTGTACGGGATCAGATAGTATATAATAAAAACCTATACATTTTACTAAAATACAGAGATCAACAGAGTGGTTTCTATGTGACAAATACATAAATAAAAAATTTATTTATAAAATTAAATTAATTTTTATAACAAGGTATAGAAACATTATTTTAAAAATTTAAAAATATCAATAATAAATATAAATATATTTTAAGAAAATATCATCAAAAAAAGATTAATAGCACTGGTATGTATTATTAAATTATTATGCATATATTTGGTATATTTAGAATTTAGATGCTACAAATTCATCGCAAGAATAACGATAACCACCTTAATAACAATTTGACATTTAAATTTTTAATTGAAGGGCAATTTTTATAAGAAGATGGCAGAATATCAATGTTGAGAAAAGTGCTGCAAAGAACAAACGGTTAACGATTGCAAACGACCTGGAACAGTATAGCTGTTAAATTTAATTGTATCATCAAGAGATTGGATAATCTTACAAACATATCAAGAGATTCAGGCCAATACCACCAATACCAGTGAAAATATTCCAGTTGAAAGTTTTCCACGAACTCATAATCAATAAAATTTATCTTGTATTGTATACATCTATTTTATCTCTTGCAATTTCTTGTTTCTAATAAACTAATGAAATTAGATTTTGAATTTAAAAATGTTAAATTATAAATGAAAATCATAGTTTCAGTTATTTTTTCATAAAACAAAGATAATTCACGTCTGAAGTACGACGGTATTATCGACATTTAAAAGTTATAGATATATTAAGATTAATTGCTTTTGTATCTGTGTCTTATACTGAATTCAATAGAAAGTTCGATTTTAAAATGAATTTTAGAAATACTAATTAAAACGTAATATTCGCATATCATATAGTAATATTTAAAATCAGTGATGACTGATGAACATTCTATTTTTCATATTCTATGGTTAATATACGATGTTAAATATCATTAGAAATGTGAAATGGTATGAACTTATGTACAATTGATATGCAATAATGTTTGTATTTGTAAAACCACGACGTGTCCGTTAGTTCTTCCACCCTGAATCATTGTTCTATGCTGAGATGAAAGTATAAAGTATAAACCCGTTTTTTACCGTATAAAATACGATTTATCTCGTAGACAGGATTCAGGTGTCTCAAACTGACTTGGACATCGTAAATGCAGATGGAACAATGAATGAATATCATTGTGGACTCACGTAATATCCAATGACGGGGAACATAAGAGTGTTTTTTTCTGCTATAAATGGTTAATGTTAAATGTAGTACCATCTGGTCTTTTATGATGCATTAAAAAAAATATATATATATAATGTACGATTCGATTCAAAAAAACAATTCTGAATAACGGAGATGATCATCCTCTATTTTGAAGGTTTTCAGTAATATTTTAATTCGATATAGGAATTAATTTTTGCAGTACAAATTAGCATATATTATATTTATATTATCAAGAGCTAGCGACATAAATGTATAATCATGTTAATAAGTTCCTGCTAATCGTCGAATAAATATACTGAAAGTATTCTAAAATCTAAATATTTAGAAAAGCGGAGAGTTTCCAGTCTCTTCGTTTAATATTTTTGAATTAGCTCCAACAAATTACTAAACTAAAATTGTTTGATAAAAAATAATCTGTGGCTTGACGCAAATAATTATTTTTTTTTGATTTCATTAGCAACGACCTATATGGTTAGGCAACCTCTACTCGTATAAAATTTCAACTACAAAAATAATTTTTAAATGTTCGAGATTTCAACGCATTTTGGAAGTGTAATATGTTTAGGTACACTTTTTACGTATACCTAATATAATATTATGTAATAATAGATTTGTTTTGATATTCGCAATATTTTTATCGAACGCTTAAGGTACCTTTAAAGTTTGAGGATTGTCATAAAATTATAGCACGAGGGACACTAAATAAGGACGACGCACTGTCGCGGGCGGCATATGATTATGTATTATAATATAGTCTCGCTGCATGTTATACCCATGTATCGGAAGACTGAGAGGGAATAAGGACGATAAGATCTATATAAGAGTTGCAAGAGGCCGTGGATGATAAATAACGTCGGTAAGTCCAATTTGAGTCGGTCGCAACAACAATTGATGGCCTGCCTACGTTTTATGTAACAATACACTGTGTATATACCGTTTTAAATGCCCATCTTATTTCCAGAGAGAAAGAGAGAGAGAGAGAGGGACAGAGACAGAGACAGATACTGCTCCGGCGCGCGTGTTCGTGTGTAATATTGTTGGCGTCCGGTCGTCCCACCATATCCATCGGATTTATGCGATTTCTGTCTCGGGCGAATCTCGATCTGATAATAGAGTCGATCGTCGTATAATACGAGCGTATGCATATTGATATTATTATAATATATATATTTTTTTTTAAACAAAAAATAAAAAAATATCTACCACCTTTGTGGCGGTGGTAGAGAGTTATAAAACATAATATGAACAGTTTAATTATAAATAAGAAATTTGGCATATTTATGCATATTTCTATTTTATCGGGCATATTATACATGATTTTGATGTTTCTATTCATATTACTATATCAATATGCATTTTTCTATGAAAATACTATGAAAGAATCAACATTTGACGAAAACAAAACGCGATCGTTTATAATCTATTTAAAATCTATTTTTTTTAATTGTGACATAAAAAAATAAATTATAACAATAAAAAAATAAATGGATAATTCATGTTATTTCAAAATTTGTTTATGATTTTTTTAAATAAGCATTTTTTAAGTGCATAATTTTAGATATTTAGTGCATATAAATGCATATTTTTTTAAACTTTTTAAGGCATATTTCAATGCATATTTTGTCAATTTTGAGTGCATAAATAATGCATGCTTATTTATGCATTTTTTAGGGCATAAACTTACGAGCTTACAACTTAAGTTATAACTAATATTAAATTACAGCAGTTAAATATAAGTCCTTATTATTCAAGTATTTAAAATAACCAAATATGAATTTTTTTTCATTCCTTTTTATATTTACTGGCATTAAGTTGTAGTTTTTTGACCTAGATAATCTATGAATTTTTGACCAAACGCTTTTCTAAAATACTCCATTCTGACACCAAATTCCCTATAATAATATATCTAAATAATTATAAGCCCAATATAACATTTGTGTATCGTACTTATCTATCGTCGGCCGCGGTCGTGGCAGCGCCTTATCCCCGACACGTATATAATACATGGTAATATCGTATTATTAGTACATAATATTATGATGATAATAATAATAATATATATTATTCTCGACCGCGTAATATAATATATAATAATATAATACATATTATACATATTATACATATATTACGAGGATCGTAAAAACAAACGACGGTGTACCCATATAATAGGTATCTGGTAACGTTATTATGTGCAGTGGATATATGCGTACAAGACGAAAACAACCGGATTTCGGACGGGCTTCCAAACGAACCATAACTACAACTGCTATAATATGTTTGCTTTTCGATGACCAGTCGGTCCGTTAAATACGTCCGTCCGTATAATATAAACGATCGTGTCGTCTGTCGACGCCACCGCCGCCGATTATTATTATTAGGTAGGTATATTATATACCAGATACCTATTATATGAACGGCGATGAAACTCGTGCGCCGGTCGCCGATCGGGCCGACTCGTTATGGCGCATTTTATTATATATTATTATACGTTTTCGATTCCAAGTGCACATCGCTGTGATATTATAATATATTATTATTATATTGTTATATTGCTGCGATCTCGGACCGCGGGTGCTCGCCGTGACAGACGCGGTGTTGAAATCGGAGTCGATTTCCTTTTGCCGCAATAATAATAATAATATCGTACCGTCTATACGCTGCCGCCGCAGTTATAATGTATAAATATAATAATATACTTCAGCGAGTATATTATACGCCGTGTGACCGTTCACGCGGAAACGTTCGGTACGATAATTAAAAAACCGAAAATTCGACAGACAATATATTATAACCGATAATCCGAAACAATATTATGAATTACTGCCTCAGACGCGTGCAGCAGTGCAAACGATATTTTAATATCGTACGATTATAATCGCTGTCCGTCGAACTGTATACACACACACACACACTATATTTGTTTAACGCAATTTCGTCTCCCACAGTCTTAGGCAGGTATATATATATTTTACTATTGTTAGTTGGTATCCGAATCCGATTAAAGCGTGTACGCGTCCTATGCTAACCCGACCGCGCACGCGCACGCGCACTATATACTATTATACCGCCACCACTAGTATATACGCGTTCCGCATGTATACAGAAAACTAATTACTTTACGGGTTAATGTGTTTACTATAGTGTATATATATATTGTGTGTGAGTAAAAAAAACAAAACAATGCAACGCATTAAAATACAATGTTTGCGGTCAAGGTTGTTTCTGTACCGTAAAAACTGTGCGAATCTTGCGTCTGCCCTAGATATTCCTCCAGATTATTATATTATACGATTTATATAATACAAAGATGATGACTTCTTATACTGTTATAATCGTTGACAAAAGATCCGAAAAAGACGAGACAGTGTGTAGTGTGTACACGGATCACAAGTACATATTTTATATCGGTTGGTTCGGAGTGTTAGGACTGCACATTTATATAAACAGGTATAATAATTATGCAAAATTTTTACGAAATACCTACGAGTTTTAATTAAAGCGTATATAATATAGATAATTAATGATTAGGCGTTAATATAATGTATGAATAATAGTTGTAGGTATACTAAATTATTATTACTAATGTACCTATTAAAATATTTTAAATACTAGTAAATTAGCATAATACGTTGAATGTTGTGATGCTGCAGGTCTTAGTAGGTATTCTGATATTTGATATTGTTTAATCTAAAGGTTAAGTATTTAATTTTTGATAAAAAAAAAAATGTATTTAAAATATCTGAAAATTAATAGCCATACGATGTTGGCGTGTTATGTATTATTATAACTATTAATTCATAATATAAATGTATAATATTATGATACATTTTCCGTGTAAATGGTTGGAAAATGTACATAATATTTATTTAAATTTCTTTCAAACCATCAACCGTTATTGAACATAATGATATCTATAAAATGACCGCTAGATCTGTATATAAATGAAGAGACTTAAATAGTCGGTTTATTTTCTGAAGTATCAGATAAGCAACATTTACAAATTAAACTAAATACCCGTCAAGCTACTATATATAAAAATCATTTGAAATACCTTTACGTTTACGAGAAACAATATCCGATTGACAACTACTATTATAAGTACCTAGTACAATCGTCTATAAGATTAATATAATATTTCAAATGGTAATCGTTTGAATGCATTTGAATAACAAAGTTCCTGCGGAGAATTAAATTGAATGGAATCCGTTCGAATGGCATTTGAATATGGTCGACTGACATTTGTGCGTAATACTGTTTGTCTTGCAATGAGTATTTAATAGAAATTACTTGAATGGCGTTTGTTTTAACGGCAATATTGTAAACCGATCATATGATGTTCATTTGAATTGTAAATGATTTATGGACGGAATTTGTAGGGGCATCACATTCTTCTGTAGAAAGCAAACAGAATTTTTCTCGGACAAAAACAATATTGTGTTCGATTCACTTATAATATAATATTATAATGCCTGCGGAGTTCGCTGATCGAGGTCCATCAGCATGATATTAGGTACTCGTTTATAATAATATGGCGGCAGATTGATGTTATTTCGCGTCGAATGTTTATAATATAAATAGAAATGAACAGGCAAACTAAACGATATTGTGGAATAACGCGAAAACGCGTTGACACGATGGCGTGTGATGCGTTAAATCGTTTTCGGATAGGTCACATTGCACAGGCCGTTTACACTCAGATAGATGGATAGATACCGCGGATGAAAGAAAACCTGAACTATGTCCGACGTGCGACGTGTTCATTAGAGTCAAACAACTGAAACGTGTACACGTTTAGCCGCCGACTGGAACTTGTGGTGGAAACCATAAAGACGTAATAATATCGAAAGCACCGAACGCCGCATGCTGCCGGACGAAATCGCAGAACAAAACCTATAGTCAGACCACGGTAGCGGTAGTAGCCGTCTTGGAATTCCTCAAGGAGACAAGCGTAGGTACGTACCCATATATATATATATAAATAAATAAATAAATAAAACCGCCACCTGCCAGTATCTATCTTAAGTCACAGCAAATAATTTAATTAAAAACACAACAATATGACAGTATAGATTTCTCGTGATGGTGCTAAAAATTGAATAAATAAAAAAAAAAAACAATTAGGTTGAATAATATAGCATTATACTCGTTCGACACCGTCGCGCGTGCGGTGTTTCTAGCTTATTATATAATAATATAAGCGCGAATGATGATTAAGGATCGAATATTCGACGACTCTTCCTGCAGACTCCAGTTGCCGAATCCGATTTTCAAAAGAGACAATAAAATACCTATTTTTTAATTATCGAAACAATGAATTAAGGTCATGCGCGGTGTAGATGGTTTTTGAATCTTTCCGCGCGGAGATAGTAGCGGTGTACCTATTTGTTCTTTTTTTTTTTAGAAAGCACTTAATAGTAAATTAGTTTGACTGTTCGGGTAAACACTTTTATAAATAATGAATGGGTTTCGGGCAAACCACAAATTTGCATAGCGATATAATATTTTATGTAACCCGACCATATGTACTGCTGCACCTAATTAATCATTGTAATCGTGATTTTATTTGTGACTCATTATATATTATATATTATAACTATAGTTCGTACCGTATCAAAACGGTAAAGTTTTTTTTTTGGTGGTTATAATTTTTAAACAAGAACGCACACCTATTTTGGATAGTTAATTAATTTACGTTATATATTATATATTATTATATTTGATTTATTTTACCTCTATTTTCTTTTTGCCCCGTAGTATTTTTAGGTATACATTTTGTATTTACATATTATTGAATTTCAACATTTTAATGCGGTTTGACGATAAAACTTATTAGGTAATAGTTACATTTCTTAACAATATGTTGAATGTCGATTGTCATATTATATTTTATGCGATTTATGGGGTAATCAAGAATTTACGATTGTATAACGCGCGTACTAAAACCATCATTGATGTGCATTATTATTGTCGTAAATCAATTTAGCCGTATTTTAATAATTTATTATTTAATACTTCACAGAATTATTATAACGTTACAACACCGCGTGACTAAATATATTATACATTCAATCAATTCAGTCGTGGTTGCAATCATAATTGGAGAACGAACGAACAATAAATATAAATATATATATATATATATATATACTATATAGGTACAGCGTTGAGCGTATATATATAGTGTGTTATATACCGAGCGTTATTGGTTGATTACCACTATTATACAGTTTTATACCGCGCGCGGTATAACGCGACACAAGCGCGAGTGAAGGTTTCAAAAACGATTTTCACCGTTTCCTACGGAACAATAATTACCTGCTGTCGATACGATTGTAATATTATTATTGTGTACATAATATAGGTAGCATATTATAATTTTGTTTGCGTCGAGCAAATCGAACGCCATAGCTGGTATTATAATCTATATGTAAAAATGAATGTTTGCCCGCTTGTCTGTCTGTGTGTGTCCTTTATGTATTGCTAAACGGCTTGACCGACGTTGATGAAATTGGGTATAAGATAGGTTAATTTAAAAAGGGAGAGGACCAACCCCGAGAGGTGCTCAAACAGGAATTTTTAGATTTCCCATGAACATTTTTGTTTACAAACGGTTGCCATGGGTTTTAAAGCTATTATAATATAATAATGATTGGTTGCCATCGGTTTAAAACATATTATTCATATTATAGATTTGGCATTTTTAATGGACAACGAAGTGCACGGGATCAGTTGGTATTTTATATAATGTGCGGCGGCGTGCGTGGTCGGAAAAAACAAAAGTCATCCGAGCTTTGTCCTGCAACGGTATACCGCCCGATTGTAGCGGATCCCTGCATGTCTGACACCGTTAAATATATAATGTAAAGTATAAACATAAATAGTAATAAGGAAGAAGGTTTATATACATAGTATATAGTCATCCGGGTAGGTACATGATAACATACATTTACAATATTGTTAGCATAATATATAGTCCGCACCATAGGCGTAGCGTGATGAATTCATATAGGGGAGCTATCGCCTATTATATTTATGGTATACACAACATATCCACGACATTATATCCTAAAAATGTAACTGAAAAAAAATTACGGAATAAACAAAATTCCAGTGGGGCTATAGCCCTCTTAGACTCTCCCCCTCCCCCATCATGCGCCTATGAACCACACACACCATGTTAAGTTCGTTAGTTCCAGGACAAGCCGTATATACGATAATCAATACGTAGGAACTTGATCTAAATATCTTTCCCGATGCTCCCGAATTACAGTTACAGTATATATGAGTACGAACACGATTCAAAGTTTAAGTGAAAATCCTCACCAAATTATCTAAATATAACAGGTTCTCCGTGACCTGACTCCGTTAAAATATTATATATAACACCACATATCTAGGTACCTTGCGGGACGTAGACCGCAGTGTGCTTTGAAAAATATTTCGATTTATTATATATTATATTATTGTAATCGCGACGTGCAGATCCATTCACCATGTTCGCGAACACGTGGTGCGTATTATTAATACGGTTATATTTAATATCGGGGGTCCCGGCCGATATGTAACGAAGTGCAAGAGATCATTTGGTACAGAGATAGATTCTCTGGGCAGAAGATAGGCTAATTTAAAAAGGGAGAAGACCAACCCCTGGAGGTGTTCAAACGGGGAATTTGAGATTTCCGATGGACATTATTGTTTGTAAATGGTTGCCATGGGTTTTAAAGCTATTATTATTATTATTTTGAACATATTATTCATATAGAGTTGGCATTCTTAATGGGCAACGTTAAGTGCACGGGATCAGCTAGTTATGTATAATATCATATACTTAGGTACCTGGCGGGACGTAGACCGCTGTGCGTGCTTTGAAAAAGATTTCGATATATTATATTATATTATTGTAATCGCGACGTGCAGATCGTTCACCGGGGTCGCGAACACGCGGCGCGTATTATTAAACGCGCATAATATATAGCATAGGTACCTCTGAGACTATACCAGCTATATCTAACCTATTCCACCTACCGCCCGCGCGGTTTATACCTGTACATACTCATCCGAATAGCCGGTAGCCAAACCGATGCGACCGATGCGGCGGCGGCGGCGGCGGTGAAAGCCTGGGAGAGATGAGCGCGTATTTTATGGGCGACCGCGCGTCGGGGCCCCGGCCAATATGTAAATTGACGTGTTCTACCGATTCGGTCGACCGGTTTTGTCGCGCACTCGTCTCCGCGGCGTACCCCCCCGTGCGAGCCGCACAGCGTCCCCGCGATATGATCTTCCGCCGCGGCCGGGAGACGACGCGAACACAATCGGCTGACGTTGACGTACGCGCACCGACATAATAACGGTAGAGGCGTGGGAGTATTATTCAGACCAGCGATTTTTTTCCTCTCCGTTTCCTCCTCGTACAGGTAATACATACACGTATGTAAATGTGAAATATATATACAATATAAACACACGGCTACATCGCGTATATACACCTGTATGTGTGTGTGTGTGTGTGTGTGTGTGTGTGTGGGTGGGTATACGGGGCGATCCATTTAACATATGTAGGTATTATTGTAATAATAGACACTCTTATTGTTTCAGAGAGTTCAAACGCGTTTTCGAAAATATTTATTTTACATAATCCTAATTCCATTTATCAATACAACGTAATTTTTGGTAAAAAAAATTATGGTTTTTTTTCATACTATTTTTCTTCGTAATCGGTTTTCTCTAAATTGTTTACTCTTTTGAATGACAACATATAGGTACATTTTTAATTTAATATTCCCAGTGGCGCTAAACTTTGAAAATAGTGGTTAGGCGAAATCGAAATTCGACGGCAACAATTATCTTAAGAGCCTTTGTAATTTTTACAATATTTGCTATTCCGTTGTATAGCTGAACGCAAATTTATACGTAAATCGTAATACGACGATGCATACAAATCAATTTGTGTAGCGTAAATACGCATGATGAACAATCATTTTATTTTTCATCAAATGTAGGACATTTTGTCATTTCCTCAAAAATCGGGAAACGTTGAAATCATATACCTAAACCTACTAATTATCGTCAATGGCCAGTTGAGTTGGTTATGTTTACTAGATCTATCAAAGCGGATTATTTCAAAATAATTATAATGATATACCTTGTAAAAGCTGTAACAGATGTTGACAAATATTATACATTTTAAAAGAACTACATAATAAAACTACGTGTTTATTAATTTGTTTTCTTTTTAGATTTACATAGATGATACTTTATATCGCAACCGTGGTGGCCGATATAACGGAGAAATAGCGGTTTGGTTATTGGCAGAGAAAATTGTCGATAAGCTGTTTTGTTCAAGTAGGTTTAGTCATGTAAATACTTATTCAACTAATTGATTTTTAATCATATCAAAGTGAGAGCCAGTTTGACGTGAGTAAGAAATAGCTTTCTTAATGATGCACACACCTGCAGTGGTGCCGAACTTTGAGAAAAGTGGTCAGGTGAAATCAAAATTCAACGGCTATAATTATAGTCTAGTAGCGTGAAACATATAACATAGGAAACACCTATTAAATATCGGTGTGTGGGTATTGATAGAAGGAAAATAGAACATTTTATCAGTACCTATAGGCAGAGGTGGAATGGCCATAGGGAAAAAGGGATTTTCCTTGTGGGCCCCCCGTCTATGTTTATGTTGGGGGGGGGGGCCCACTCGGGTCTACACATTGTTTTTTTGCAGAATAAAATATTCACCAAATAGGAATCGTTTATTCATTTTTTTATATAAATTATTATTACTTAGGTACTGTTATTTTTAACAATATAATAATACCACGACAAGTCAAGAATTTGCCTACGGATCTTTAACATGGTATTTAAATTTTTATCGTTTATCGTTTATCGAAGACCGAAATATCCTTGTATGTTTATGAAATAATTTGTGGACGAACGTTTACATTTTATTACTTGTAAAAAATTATTTCTCATTCATTTAACCATCGTATACCTATATCATTTTTATAATACAATTTTATATTTTATATTACAACTGAAGTTGAATATCTAAAATGTGTGTTCGTATAAATTCTTAAATATGTTTTTTCCCTTGTAATTTCTCCCTATTGCTTATTTTAATTGATTTAATTTATTAAAACTCCAAGTTTATACGAGTAACCTAATGAAAACTTAAATTATTTTCTGAAGGGGTTGGCATATTTAAAAGGGCTTCGGGGAGCAGTCGCTCAAAATCCACCCCCCCCCCCCCCCCGTTTGTTATGTTACGTACCTTTATGTATATCGTATAATATTGTGTAAATTTAATATACGATGTTCGTTCGTATAGTGCTCCGATATCCGGGCTGGCGGGCTCTGCCAACAGCGACTCCGCGATTCTCGTCGTCTCCCAGCTCAACCAGCTGCAGACGCTGTTCGATTCCTGACACTGAAAGCTTACGCCACCCGCGTTTACCGATCTCCCGATGACCATCGCTTCATCAAATTATAGTTTCGGGATGGTTCGAGCCCCTCCATCAGTAACTGACCGTTTTGCGCCCTCTCGGGGTTGCTTCACAGCCAACGGCCACCGCCGCTGCCACGCAAAATCGAAGACGATGACGACTCCGCCCAGGTAGGACTCAGTATTATTGGTGAGATAATCAACCTGTCTACCAGCCGTCCGAGGGTTTTCCAAAAAAACTGATGTCCCTATATTCGTCCGGTTGTCACTTGTCAACCGTCGCTTTATCAAAAGTGTTCCGAAACGTAGGTTTGTAGTGAATATCGATGAAAAAAAAAAGAACGGGAGTCCGTCTCCCCTTTGTGTAATAAATTTATATTAAATTAATTGATTTGTTTTTATTTTAATAATATTAAAAAACACCAAATATCCATGGTTCCTGCCATCACGTTTGTCTTCGTTGGCAATTACCACAGATAAATTAAAATACCAGTTTTAGATAGCGGATTCTGAATACTATCATCGGTTATTGAAAATAACGTTATACGTATCCAAAAATGGCCAATCCAAATCCGACGGAGACACCCCTTTAGATATTTTCAATGTGTTTTAGTGGCGTTATCGTTGCGCAGTATTTGCGACGGTTTCACTCTACACGGGTTAGTGTGTGTCGTATTCCCGGCCTAACACAACGGCTACATAAACAAGGTGGCTACCACAAAAAAAATGTTATCTGGCCACGACCGGCGCCGATCATAAGACCCGGGGCGCCACTGCATATTCCGAAACAGAATATTTTCGGAATATTTCGATCAATGGAAATCAAATTTCGGATAAAATAAATAGTTTTACTATATAGTTATATCTTTACAAGTACATTTAAAGCTTAGATATGAGCGGAGTATACTATATATAGTGGACCAACTTTTTGTGGAGTATCTACTCCGGCTGCGTACCACTCTACTCCACTCGTCATAACTTTAAATGCTTATAAGTTATAATAACTAATGAACTAGGTACTTGTTGGAAATTCGGTTTTCATACATCGAAGAACTCCAAAAAATTGATCTGCTTTGGATAAGAAATTAAAAAAAAAACTTGGTTAATATACAAAAAAATAACGATTTCAAAATTGATAGAACAATATATTTTTTTTTGATAAATGAAATAATGACGAATAGACTTGCGTTAAACGGATCACCCGTATAATATTATGTATATTTGCGTAGGTATATTTATGCTCGGACTGTCCGTGGCTCTTCTCCGCGCGTCCTCGTCAACCGCGATCGCACCTATACCTGCGGGCGTTCATTTCTCCACCGGCACATCACCTCCTTCCCGCTGCAGCGGACAAGGAAGATCGGTATTCCGTCGCGATTTCCATACGTACACGCTCGAGTCCGAGTCGTTTCTATATACACACACACACACACACACACACACACACACACACACATGCAGCGATATAGGTGGTATACACACACGTCCTTTTCGACTTCAGGTCGTATTTATCGACCGAGACACCACTGCAGGCGTGTGTGCGCGTATAATGTACGCATCTTATATTATATTGTGTACTATCGTATTGTGCAGCGAGCTCGCAAACGCACTCTGCGGCGGAGATTTCTACGAGTTTTCCGCTCGCGCGATCCCCGAACGGAGATTGCGCGAGGAGATCCGACACGGATAATATTCGAGCGAAAATCGTTGCACGCGCAGACGACGACGACGACGCGCGTATAAGGTCATACGCCTTCGTTACAAACGAAATTCTCCTTTTATTCGTATATATATATATATGTATTATAATATGTATATATTGTTTTCCACCGGTGAGGCGCGAGAACGAAATCTATATATACATATATGTGTGTGATATTTTTCTATGCCTACGCGTAATCGGTGCTGCTGCTGCAGGTTTCCATGTTTTTGTACGGAAAAATTCGCGTACGTATAATATGTGCGCACGCGATTGATATCTCGCACAATCGATTGTCTTGCTGCGGTGTAATATTATTACGGTATTGTTTTCAGCTATATATCCCTCGGATACCAAACACTGCACGCCCATAGAGAGAGAGAGAGAGAGAGAGAGAGAGATATGCCTCACATACACACACGACCTAGAAAATCGAGTACCCATACGCGTAATACTATACTGCTATCATAAACTGATGTGATAATTATATTTTAATGGTTTACATGTTATTATTATATTATATTATCGTACACTATATTATTATTATATTAGTCGACATTAGCGCGCGATGCGGATTGGACGCGTTTGGCGTTTCTCCAGCTGACGCGTATAAATGCCGTCCTCCGGCTAATTCGCACGAGACTGCTGCACTCTACAGGTAGGTACATAATCATATAACATACATACAATATTACATTATATATATATATATATATACTTGTTCGACGACTATCTCGAAAATATAGTTCGTGAATCTTCATCAGCATCGCAGTCCTCGTGTAGGTACGGCGACTATACGTGCATCGCGGAGTAGTAGCTGCAGCGCTCTGCAGTTCCATCATCATGTGCGCTCGGTGTACATGTTCGATTTTTTTTACAACCTTCTGAAACCGTACCATCTATATACCTATATACGACCATGCGTACACGTTGATAATCACCGTATAAATCGTTGTCCCCGCCGCGACGATGGAAATTTAATCAAATTAGCGTTTGCAACAGAGCATAATATTATTATAATATGCACGCGCATGCATAATATATACGCGACGGAGTACATAGATAATCGGGTTTTGACGTTTTTATTCGACAAACAATTTCTCCGACCGCATAGGTTTACGCATATTATAATAATTATATTATAATATATTATACGCGGTCACCGTGGTACAGTACCTACCTGTACAACTATATACTATTGTCGTCGTTATTATCATTGCGGGCGATTATTGCTTTTATTATTATTATAATAATACCGCACTGGGACCGAACCACTCGATAAATCGCACTACATAATATTGCATTGTATCGCGTGTCAATTCGCTCAAAAGTCGACATCGGGTATAAATCAGCCACTGCGGCAGTGTAGTTGTAGGTACCAATATACACACAATGAGACGTAACGAAAGTTATTGACAAATATCGATTGTAAACGAAAACCGTGCGGACACATACTAGGACAATAGACATGTTTTGCAAGTAGAAACTGGAACGCGAACGCTATATTATATTAATCCGTGGGACCGTGGAGGATTTAATGCACATTAAATGTGCACACACTGCACACGAACAATTTCAAATCTTCCATAAATTCTTCGTATAGGGCAGCAAACAATTTTAATTGATCATATACAGTTTGTATTTGTCGACGGACTCACAATAGTATGCGTTATTTCAATTGTTCAATTAAAAAAAATAAATAAACACTATTTGTGTTTTCCACATTGTATCTGATTTAAAGCAATGCTTTGAGAATTGCTAACAAAGTTTTGCTCATTTCAAAATCGTTTATTATATTATTCTGTACTATCTACTATATAGGCAGAAGTAAGAAAATCCACATACCTATCTTGGCCATATAGTACGGTGTGATATGTGTTAAAGTATGTATAGATATTTCGATTAGTCGACGCACCGAAATGATTTTATACCGCATCTATGAATCGATGCTTGAGACTAAACTATGGTTACCTATTGTAATAAAATACAATTGGGATGTAGATAATTATAATATATTAGGTTTTATACAAGCAGTACCTACTCAAAAGTAATTTCGAAGTATAAACACACAATTTGTAATCGTCGATGTACCGACTCGGTAACCTAACCGTATACTTTGCTACAGTCCTAACAGGAGCAATGGATTAAAGCCAACGAATTACTGAGAGGTGGGAAGAATTTATATTATTATAATCCAGTAGATTTTTAATTGAGTGTCTATATATTTATTTTATTTGTATACGCATAAACAACTTTATTGCATGAAGAATTAATAATGATTGCTATTCATTTATTGAATTTAGTTATACCTACCGCTAAATTTAGAGCCATAATAAATTATTGTATTTTTTTTTATTGAAATATGGAAACATGTTAAAGTAAGTGTTATTGGACGCTTTCATTACTTCATACAGTTATTGTAATCCCACACAAGATTTACTCATTGATTTTAATTTTACAGATTGTAAATTTTCTTATTTAAGTAGGTATATAAAAAAAAATTTAAAACAGATTCACGCAGGAGGTAGTTTAACCACAGTAAAAAATAATATTAATAATTTATTACCAGGGACACGTCATTACTTGTATAAAATATATAAATATACCTATTGAATATTTGTACCTACTTGCAATATTACTTTTATTAATTAAGTTCTATTATAATTTATAATTTATATTACATATACGATATACCTATACGTTTCGAACGTTTTAAAATATAGCTTTAATTTTAAATATTTTTTCTTTTATGATATTTATATTGTATGTATTTACTCCATTTTTCACATTCATCGCACTTATATTGATCACAGAGACGTGTTTTCAGCTTCATCGAAACCACTTTAGGTCGATTCAGCCCTCATGACGTTGGTATAGTTTCGTTCTCTGCCATCCGCAGAGGATGGCGGTCTTCGGTGGGTGTATGTAAACGTATAAAAAATTGGGCGATGACGAGCGGCCTGCATATCATTATATTGTTATAACACGACCGTAGGTCACAACGCCACATTTCACATTGTAATTTGATATATTATGTACTTGATATATATATTTATGTTCAAACGTGGGTAAAATGATTTATTTGTGCAGTGTTAAACCCATACACGCGTACCCTAACCCGAGTTCCTAACCCGTACATCGTCATCATAATACGTTGGGTGGACGAGTCTATACGAGTGGTGCGATAAATTCTGGTCGCGACCTGTAATTAGACGTGAAAACACGGTGCTCGTAAATTGATCGAGTGCGCGTGCGTCTCCGCTAATTGTGTGTGACAATCGACAGGTGGCGGAGGCGATGACACTGTCGCTTGCGTGTTGCGTTTTGCGGCGGCGGTGGTGGTGACGGTTTTTTATTTTATTCCTCCTCCCCCCACACCCACACCCCCGCCAACCTTCTCCTCCCAATAGAACCAATATACCGAAGTATACCGTTATAATGTGCTGTAGCACGTGCACCGTGTTTATTCATATAACGATGCGGAATGTAAAACCATGACGTATATCACCACCTCCCACAAAATATTCAAGTATGGCCACTTTTTTTCTCTCATACAAATCGTACGCCATACCACCAGAAATGGCTAATATGAATATTATCATATTATTATTATGCGGAAATTTACATAGAATTCGGGCGCCATTCGGTTATTCGTTTACAAATTATTATAATAATATAAAATATAGATTAACAGCTATATTGTATAGTCTACAAGCTCGCAGATAGTGGATTGTAAGGCAGGTACACGCAATATTATATATTCGCAAGAATTTGAATTTATTTGTTTTGACGCTTTGAGCATACCTACGACTTTAACGAGCGTTGATTAATTGATGGATTAATTTATTTTGAAATACATATTGTTGAAAACCCGCAGAGATATAATATACTATGACGTAATACTCGAGTAAGTACGTTTTTAATTCGACGGCGATGCTGTGGACACTTAGGACCGCACCTGCCTACCAACGGTCGTGTCAATCGACGCGTAATAATTCAATCACACATCGAGAACTCGACGGTTTTCGTTGCGTTTTGGCGTAGTTATCGACGGTACCATAATATACCTATTTTTAAGATTCGACTCGTCAGAATTGAGTCATTTTATGTATATAAGTATATAACGCGGGGTACCAGCTATATAATTGACCGAATGAAAAAGCGGATTTACTACGTGCCCAGTCGATATAATATACGGCGTCAATGAATGTTTAACATGATATCGTACGTGTAACAATATTATTATCATAATACACAGGCGAGACTGACTGCAGTGAGACGGACCTTCAAAACGATTTTCCATCGGTGGACGTTTGTAACAGGAACGGAAAAATAATAATAATAATAAATAAACGATTTGCGTATGGAAAGAAAAAAATTAAATCCGTGTAGGTACGCGGACATAATATAACAATGTATACCATATAATAATAAACGATTAGGTTATTACGAAACGTGTATAACTGGTCGGGTTCGGGACGGGTTTTTGTTCCACGGTAGATGATACACTTTAATGCGAAGGCATTAGACGCGTAGGCAAACGTCGTCGTCGTCGTCGTCGTCGCAGACGTTGGCCGAATATGCGCTTTATGTATAGTTATATTGTATATTATTATTATATAGTAGTAGTTGTATAGTGACGAATGAAAAAAGAAAAATCTCGCTTATGCGCTGTCCCATATTATTATTATTATTATTATTATTATTATTGTGTATAATATCAATACATCCGCAACCGTACAGTAGGTACGACCAATTATTATATAACTGTGTCAACGATACGGAATATTAAGAAGAATATAATATATTATTGTATAAGACTATTAAATCTGCAGAGCACTTGACCTGCAGTAGGAGCAGGTACAATATAGGTACACTATAGCTGGTGTATAGCCGAAGTGTGTAACCGATGAATTTCTATACGGAAAAAAATCGATCGTGTTTAGCCAAGCCTGGGATCTAACGAGTTAAAAAGTTGATTTAATTTTAACTTTTTAACTTAACTAGTTACTTTTGGCTTTTCATTAACTTAACTGTTAACTCACTAAATTTCTTTTTTAATTAATGTGAAATGAACGAATTAATTTTTCATTTTAAGAAGTATATATGTTAAATTAATTTATTTCGTGTATAATTTAATTATATTTCACTATTTCACTATTTCAGTCTGTTTCGTTTTCTTGCCAAAAAATATTTACCGTGAATTGTTTGAAGGTAAAAATGTTTAACATTCGAATCTTACTCATATGGAAATACTGTATAAAAGTATAAACACTATAGTCTATAATTTAGTTTTGGGTTGGAGGAAAAAAATCAAGTAAGTACGTTAGCGTTGTAGGTATAAACAAATTAACTTTTTACTTAATAAAAAGTTAACAAAAAGTGTGTACCCATTAATTTAAAATTTTTTGTTATTGGTGCATATTAACTTGACTGAGTTAAAAAAAAATCATTAACTTGCCCAGCCTTGGGTTTAGGTCCGATGAGCATGAAACTTTATTTTCAAACAGAAAACCATTTTATAGGTTTTTTATTTTTAATAGCTTCCCGCGACTGTTTTGTAACCCCCGAGCGTGGGACAACTCGTTTACGCGAACACCCTACAACAGAGTAATTATTTATTATATTCGCGGACTACAGGCGATGTTGTATATGTATAATTAATGATGCACTGATGTGCGCGTATATATATTATATTTGTGTACAATTATTTCGACATTAATTTCTTAACATTTTTACGAGTGTGCACGCGCTGCAGATGAAAATTTACACCGAAACACTTTAATCAGAACGCATTAATAACACGGAGCGTCACTATATAATATAATAATATCTATCCTATAAAGTCGTTGTACTCGTATTATATTATATTATTATATAGCTCGCGGGGTCGGTAAAGTGGCTGCCTGTGCCCGCGAGTGAGGCTATAAATAGTTATAATAATAATATATATTATGAGACTACTAGTTTTTTTCATAACACAATTTTCCCGCACTATTATAATATGAGTACATCAAATATAATATATAATACGCCGTCTAATCGGGATCGATCGTTCCTGTTCACAATACATCGCCCCTGTATATTATGATCGTCGATCGGTTATTGAAATGTTCCAATAATGTCCTTCTCAAACCATTGAAAATTAAAACGTCCAACGCTAACAACTGTGATGATAACCATTCGATGCATTCCGTCTGCAGGCTATTCCTAGGTCACCTGATCTTACGCCGCATGTGATTACTGACCACTTCGTTTGGGGTTATATGTTGAACATACACTGCGCGTGTATACGCGTACACCGACATTATCATAAACTACACCGGAGCTAAAAAAATTGTGGGGTAAATTAGGTTAGTCTACGGACTAGACGTCGTTCGCGTGCAGTGACCAAGAGAAGCCACGTAGAACATGGACACATTTGAAATCGAATGAATCATTTCGAATGACCCTGTATACACTTATAAGTGTACGATATCCGCGTCGAGGGATCGGTTGTCACCATCATCCGTGTTCTGCGGGGTTCGTCCGTTCTGCGTTTGACACGTCATTCGAATCACAACAATATAGGTACTATTTTTTTATAAAGTTTTTTCAGCTGTCATCATAGCTAACGTTTCAGTCGTTTCGTCAAGTCGACGATGCCAGTGATAGGCTGCAACTTAAAGATGACGTCCGCGCGAACGCGTCCGTCGACGGAAGCCACTGAAATTCTAAAATCCATAATTACGATTCCAGGTGTAACTGCAATTTGAGTAATCATTAGAATTTTTTTATTCACCTAGTATGATCATAGAGTAAAAATGTTGTCGAGCATGCAATAGGTGGATCACACCGTAGGTCCTCTATACCGTATTATAGGATCTCATGTTATTTGTAAACATTTAAACCAAATAATACACATTTGAATACCTTTTTTTGATAACAAAAAAATTTACAATCATATTGAACCTATAGATGATAGAAAAAATATACAATATGCATATTTAATGGGAAAATATTATAATATAAGTACTAAAATATAAATCATTATGATTAAGTAATGACGTGACGTGCAGCTGGTGAGGATCATATTTAAAAACAAAATCGAAATAATATAAGTACTTACATGTAATATAATACCTACCATTTAATTATTCGATCAACGATGAACCTATAGCCTCAACTATTCCATTTTCGCTATTAATTTTCCATCCTCTGCCTGTTTAGTATTTATCATACTCTCATTTAACATGTGTTAGGTATATGTAACTGGAAAATGAGGACCCCCACTTTCTTGTCGCAACATAATTTTTAATTTAAGTTATAAGTAATTAGTTTAATAACTATAAGTAATATTTTTGGGTTTTTGCTTGTACAGTTAAATTAAAATAAATTAAATAATTTATAATTAATTCATTGTAGCTATATATATTTAAATGTAGGTATGATCCATATAACTTCATATTATATAATGTGATTCATATTTACAATTTTTTTGATTGAAAAATGACTCATACAATTAATATATTATACAACAAAGAAATTGATAATTATTACAGTCTGCAATGCTGATACCATTAAATTATTTATTTATTGAAACTCGAACATTATATTATGACAATTTGATAATATTTGATAATTTTCCAATCAGACATTTAGACGAGTCGTTGAGATTTTCTTGAGTATAGACATAAGATTAACTGTTGTAAAAATGTAGCACCACCTACGATTTTGCAATAAGACTCGTACTTTTTAAACATTCTTCACATCTGTATTATGAACTCTTCTATAATTCCCGTCACCACGACCCGTATATTATAGGATCAGTCGTGCGGAATTTCTTTCACTTAACCACCTACATGGCATCGAGATCGAGTGTAATATATTTTATTATAAACGTTAAAAAATCTACAACACGCAGTTAACAAGCGGGTTACCTGCACCATCGCATAATAAATTCGATCTTATTTCGAGTGTGTCCATACTATATTATAGTCGTTGCAGTTCGCTTAAAACTTGATATGATATTATTTGTATATTATTTTACAACATATTTTTTTACACATAATAATATTATAATCCTGAATCACATTTAAAATCCGTGTGCCGGCTCTTTAATATATGCGTACCTATCGCATTAGCATTTCTATATACCAATATGCCAATCATTACGACATTACACGCGCGCGCATCGCAGCTATTATAATAATATATTGTTATAAATTATTATATTATATTCTTGATAAGTATAGAATTTTTTAGATCGCACGCCAACGAGCTACCAGGAAAAAAAAACACCTTCGTCGGATTACAAGTGAGTTGCGCAGGTGTATAATGATATTGTATATTATATTTATTCAAGCCTGGGCATAATCGAGTTTAAAAGTTAAAAGTTAAGTTAATTTGAACTTTTAACCTAACTTTTATGAATTAAATTTTCGTTGTCTTAATTGATTTATATTGGTATATGTAGACTTAATAAATAACGGGTTACTTTTAATCAAATCTAAGTCACATAAATTTATAAATAATTAAATAATAAATTACAATTATTATTAATGATCTATATTGCATAAACATTTGCTTTTTATTATTTTAAACCATATTACTGACTATTTATATACCTATTATAAAATAAATACATTAACTTAAGTTAATTGTAACTGTCCTTATAACTTGTAACTTAACCGAGTTAAAATAAAAATCAGGATAACTATTAACTTTAAACTTTTTCAAATATTTTCTATTAACTTAACTTGACTCATTTAAAAATCATCGTTACCTTTCCCAGGCTTGTATTTATTAGCCGATGTTATTAACTCGTGTTATTCACAATATTTTCGTTTTTTCGATAATTCTAGCACGTCGATTTCGATCGTTCGACCCTCCCGCCGAGCCTACTTGCAATGAAATGCAATAGACAAAGTTTCGGGCCAACATGGTGACGACGACGAACCCTTCCTGGTTCGCCCCGTACCCATCGGCGCATAATATAATGATATATTGTTATTGCGCAACTATTTACGCGTTTCGGCGGCGGTGTCCACAAACGTCTATTTATTATTATTATTGTCGGTATGGGTATTCGCGTCCGCGGAGGCGGCGGTGGAGGCTGCGCGTTGCACGCGGACGTCGTTATATATATATATATACAAAAACGACCGGCGGAGGTGCAGGCGTGAGTATAATAATATATCGCACGTTGTATATTTATATATAACATAAATGTACACGTTGTATGGCCGCGCGTACGGTATAATAATATAGAAGACGGCCGAGATGAGATTATTGACACGGTTTCGCGCGGGTCAGTAGACACAACACCGGAGAGCAAAACTATATACAGACGTCGCGGACGCGCGCGCTCGCGTTTTCAAATGGTTTTTTTATTTCCAGATCGTTATATTTTCTGTTTAGTCGCCGCCGATCACCATCGCCGTCGTCGTCGTCGTCGTCGTCGTCGTCATCATCATCAACAGCACCATAGATCCGCAGAGGACGAGGAGGAGTAGGAGGCACGCGCAGCTCTATAATAATAATAATAATATCCACAAACGCAATGCCGCACACACGCGTAAGTGTATAAAAAACACATAACAAACACTCGTATTATACCCGTATATACACACGTATATGTATCGCAAACACTATATAATACGCGTCGCCTGATACATATATATATCTATAGGTATTGTACGCGTGTGTGCGTGTGTCTTTTGTGCGCTGCAAATGGTCCGTCGGCTAATAACATTGTTGTTGGTCCAATAATAATACGCCCGAGCAAGTTTCCTTTTAGACGTCGTCGTCGTCGTCGTCGCCGCCGCCGCACTTATTTGTAACCGAGTTGCAGCACGCACAGCCTCCGCCACCAATCGTGTTTGCCATTAATATACCGCACTAACCGCTGCGGCGCGGTCGCATATCATATGCCTATCGCGTGTAATGCGCTCACTCGTCATAATATGGAGTTTGTCTATAGTCTATAATATATTATTATTATATAAAACACATCGTGTCACAGTGTGGAGTGCATCGCGTTCATTAAACGCGCCAGTGTGTGATTCGTATCCCACATTTTGTTTGCCGCCGCAGCCGCGAGCCGGAACGCGATCGCGGCACTATTGAACGATGAGCACTCTAGTCCTTTTTAGCCGGGAATTCCCGAAGTTCGTGCGTACGCCCGGGTGGCGGATTCATTGTATTCCATCACCTAATTAACGTTTTTGAAAAATTATTTTTTCCATAATTATTTCATGTGAGTATTAAAAAAAAAAATGACATTTTTTTTTTACCAATTTTCATCGTTAACGTTCGATTTTTTTTCAAACTTTAGACGTGTAGCTAATAGAATATTAGTATTTAAAGTAATCGTTCGAAATATGATTTTTTTTTTAGATCAAAATACTCCGTATAAGAAATTAAAAATGTATAAGGTCATTCAAAAGAGTATAATAAACTTGAAAATGAAATATATTATCATAATAAATCAGCTGTTAATCCGGTTAAAATGTTTGATATTTTGTTCCTAAAAGCCATAATATTATGTGGTTAATACGAATAAATAAATATAATTTATTTCCAAAAATGTTGTTTCGTAACCACTTACGATTATTATGAAATAGAACTATTTTCTAAAAAAGTTAGTTTTTTTCCGAAATAATAAGCGTCTTACGTTAAATGGATCATCTCGTATCTCGGCTTCTATTCCGATTACCACTCAAAACAGTATTTCCCAAATCCATTATATAATAATATATATTATTTTCTATATTATAAGAATGAATCGTGATTTTGGAGACGAAGGCATCCGTTTTTATATAAACAGCTGATTATAGAATTTTAATTTTGTTTTCAGCCAACCGTGTTTTTAAATATTATATACAAATATTATACGAAAAGTTTATGTGGGTATAATTCAACAAAATAATATTATTATTTTATAGAAATAATTTGTAACCATGCATATAAATAACGACCTAAAATACATACGTAGTGTATTTATTTTTATGCTTATTTATTATTTTCCACTCCAACCTTTTATAAAGTTACTATTGTTACGCCTGTGGTATTAAAATAAATCTTGAAAAGTTTGGTATTCCAGTCATTGTATATTATTATATACCGTGTCTAGCATAAAGCCTGCTGTTATATCAAGATTTTCGAGGAAGAAATTTGAGTTCAAGATCGTTCAAGAAGTTACATGTGCAATATACAAGCGATACGTACCGGACCCGTACGGACTCAGACTTCGATACGAGCCGGAACGTAACTATTCTTGTCGTTAAGTAACTATTCCATATCGATACGTATCGAATTTTTCTTCTTGAAAATTTATCTAAAGTATATAATATTATGTACAGGATGTAACAGATAGAACTGACTTTTGGAATAACTTTTGTTGTAATCAATAATTTAATTTTAATATTTTATATATATAATTTATAGTCACTTGCGCTACACATATATTATATAAAAAACTATTTTTATTTTTGATACTGAAAATAAAAAAAGTTTAAATTTGATTTAAATCTTTTTGGATATTTTCAAAATAGCCAATTTGTGAATTTGATTATAAGAACAATTTTGATAGTAAAAACATTTAACTAAGTCAATTAGTTTATTTTGTAGAATTTTTTTAAATATCAATATTTTTTTGTTCAAATGAATTTGGAACGTAATAACTTTTTTTCAAAATATTTTTTTGGGGAATAAGCTGACATGAGTATATTTCTTAAATTATTTACTAATCATATAGTTTTAACAATTTTTGTCATACGTTTAAGTATCATAGTTTTTTTTTTTCTTAAAGTCTCTGTTACACCTTGTACCTATATATGTATATATATAAAAAAAAATTTATATAAATATTTTTATATGCAGGTATAAATTAAGCGTATAATAATATTTATTATGAAACAGTTTTGGGTTTTCTTTAAACCACAAATAAGCACAAACGACTGACGTCGAATGTCTTCAGGGCGCCACCGCGTATACCGTGGCACACCACGTTTTGAGTGAACGTCGACCGCCCGCACCGCGAAATAACATGGCGGATAGTTGGGAAAGCACACACTTGACATACGGCTTGTGGCTCGGAAAATTGCAGTTTTTGCCATTTGTCGCCTTCGTCGTCGCCTTTTACAACACAGACGAACATCTCATATTCTCTTTCACTGTCGCGTACAAGTGATGGGACGCAACTCTGGTCCCGTCGTTCAACGCGAGCTCCATCGCCCTCGAGGATCCGGTGCAGGATAAGGTCAACTTGGGCATCGGTGGCGCCTTTTCCCGAGCGTCGTTGCACTTGTGACGGGTAAAGCAGACTCGGCGTTGAGCGTCGGACCAGCAACCGACGGCCGCGGCACGTGAGTTTCCCCGGCACCAGTATAGAGGGAAATTCGTTTTTCCCTGGGAAATTTGTTGCTGTACAAATTTTGAAATAAGTGGTTTAAATTGGTACCAATCCGTGGTACAATTAATGGTGCGGGAAAAATGTAGGAAAGTTAATTTGGTGAGATTTTGGGTGCCGGGGAAATGTTTTTCTGGCACCGCTGTAGAGGGAAATTTTTTTGGTACAAATTGGTACAAACCATGGTACAAATAATGATGTCTACGAAATATGTAACGAACCTTCTCGCCGGCCCTATTCGAAGTTACGTCAGCCGATGGTTCTTCCGTCCTCGCTGCTGCCGTCCATCAACTTCCTTTTCGATTTTGGGCACGGCTTTTGGAAATACTTTAGGCACCGACTTTGTTCATAGATTTTATGCTTTGCGAATCCATTTTAGATGACAATATTGTATACTAGACACGATATATAATATACAATGACTAGAATACCAAACTCCAGTTCATTTCAAACGACTTATTCTAAAGAGCTATAAACCTTAAAATGAAAAATATTATCATAATAAATCAGGTTAATATTTTGTTCCTAAAAGCCATAATATGTCGTTAATTTGAATAAATAAATATAATTTATTTACAAAAATGTTGTTTCGTAACCACTACAATTATGAAATAGAACTGTTTTCTAAAACGTTCGCTTTTCCAAAATAATAAGCGCGTCTTACGTTCAATGGATGATATCCGCTCCTATTCCGATTGCCACCCGAACCGATACTTCACAAATCCACTTAATATAATATAGTCACTACCGTTGTGCTTGCATATCGATCGTAAAGATCGGTCAGACCACCCACTCTCCGCAAAGTGTCGTTTCGTGTTTATTTCAGTACCGATTTATCATGTTACGACTTACGATTAAGTTTCAGCCTACCTATGTCTTAATATGTTATACACAATAATATGTAGGACCAGATTTTTGTACACAGGTATTAAATAGGCTTACTATCGTTATAATGTATTATTACAAGTTAATAGGAATATAATATATGCGAATATTCGTCTAAATATACTGCTCTGCAGATGTTTTCCAATACAATTCATATAAAATGTTTACGTTACACATAATATTCGATTGGTTAGATATTATTTAATTTACATTTTACATGGTTACGGTTGTCAGCTGCCTTGTACAATGTTTCAGTTTTAATTTGTTGCGTAAAATATTAATAAGATTGAAGAAACAGATTACCCGTATACCTATAGGTATATACCAACGTTTCATACATAGGTATATAAAACGTATATCATATGAATATTATAATTCATATTATGTGTTCGCAGAGGAATTAAAATATTATATAGTATTGACATGCCGAACCGACACGATCAAAGATAATGATATTATATACTTCGAATTTTGAAACAACATGTTAATCTAATAAGTGATACTCTCGATTTTAGACGTTGTGTATAAACAAATTAGCAGCGTATAATATAATGTTACCGTTTGACGTTTCGTTATGTACAGGTATATTTTATGTACTATGTTCGCTTCCGGTGCATGAAATTAGATTATAATATATTATATTGATAAATATACATACATATTATATCCATATTTTATATATCTGGACGGCGCACAATGAACGAACTGGTTACTGATATGCCATTAAGATTCTGTAAATTGATTTGGTTTTTATGACACGGGCACGTCAGTAAATACTCGATCATATTATTTTCTTTCCTCCATCGCAGCCGATTATTTTGCGCGTCATCGAGAGATCGTGGTTCGTTAAAATTATAATATTATGTGTCTTTGAATGCTAATATAAAAACTACAAATTATATTTATATATTGTCGCGGTTGGACGTTGAAAATATAATATCGGTAACGTTTAAAAACCGGGGAACTCGGTCTGCTGCATAGTAGTAAGTGTACCTCGCGGTCATTGCAGCACAGTATAAGGTAATGAAAGTGTTCAATTTGGATTTGACGATAACTCATATTGTATATTTACGATTCTAAACGGAGACCGTGGTATATGTCATCAGCCTCTATTTTTAAGGATATATTTGTATAAAACTATTATAGTTATTTATTGTTCTACTATATATAGTACTACGGTAGGCTGAACACATTTTTGCCCAAAACGCCGCATTTAAGTATATATTGTTTATTATTATGGTATTTATTATATTAACTATCAAGTAACATATTAACCTTTGATATAGGAGTGTTTTTCATGTGCTAACAGTAAGTAGCAAACACGGTTGTATATGATATTGCTGATGACGTTTATTTCTATCTCATAGGAATTGACTGATTGAGTGTGAGTTAATGGTCCGAGTTTATGCTTGTATTTGTCGTATTTGTTAACAGCCAACCAATGGTTTTACAAATTTCCTTATACGATTTCATATTATGATTTGTTGAAACTTTAGTCAGTCATTTTGTAAAATATAAATCAAACTTTATAAAATAAACTTATTAAAAACAAATAAAACTAATGTTATTCGAATTCTAACACATAAGGTGGCTTAAAAAATTAAATTTTATCGACATAAATCATCAAAAGAGTAGAACATTTTAAAAAAGGTAACCACTTTAGACTCCCGAAGTACCAACTACTTCTAAACTTAAATGTGCCATAATTTCTGTATAGAAATTACCCTCAATGTTGAAGATCAAATCATTTTTTCTGCTTCAACATCGTTGTAGAATCAATACATTTCTTGCTCTGCTCAGAATCCAAAATGTGTCTAATAGATTAATATAAATAGTCATATTAAAACGTTTAAATGCAAATCGATCGGTTTCCGGTTTTCGGATGAATGTGTAATGTCGTATTATAGAGTTAACTTATAGGAAAACTCTAAATGCCGTATTATACTGTATTAGTATCTTTATCATGGTCGTGAGGATGATTTTTATTATTGAACATTATTTGTTGTTTAATATTTTACGTAGTTACATTTACACACATATAATATACACAATATACCTATTACCTATTACCTACGCATAAAATACGTATACATTATTTAAACACTTTAAGTAATATAATACCATATCTAATGAGTAATCTCGATCGTTTATACACATTCGATATCCCAAAAAAAACTGTATTTTTTAGCGGTAACCATCTAGCTGATGGTTGATGGTCTCGGCCCATCCCAGTAATACAAGTTCGGCTGCAAATCCCTCAGCTCGATCATTCGTGTGCTTACATGTTTTTACCAGTGCCATTTACCTACGACGTACGTTTTGTATGGCGGGGATGATCAGTGGTAAAAAAACGTCATAATCTGCCCGAATAACAAATGGTGTTTCAAGATATTTACAATGACTAAGAAAAAAAAAGAAACTGGTCATAATGAAATGTATGAAAAAATAATGTTAGGGGAGATTTAAGTCCCCCCAAATCCACTTAAACTATCATGACAATGTGACAGTTATAAAATGATCTATAGTCCTCGCAGTCGGAGTGTCTGTTTAAACTATATCATATGGTATTGACTATTGTCTGTTATTACAACCATTGCAACTATCGAGTTGTACTATCACCGATTTAACTGGTGAGATTGGTGATTGCAGCTATTTGTCTCGTCTTTATAATATAATATACTTACTCATATATATATATATATATGTTGTAATGTTTTTAGATTCTGAGTGAAACGATGAATGTATTGATTTTACAATGATGTGTGTTTTTTTTTTATTTTTTTTTTTATTTTTTTTTTTATTTTTTTTTTATTTTTTTTTTTTATTTTTTTATTTTTGTGTCTGTGTACACGATAAGTAGTCGAAATAATGCTTCGATTTTCGACTTCAGTATCTTGTTCGATGGGAAAGTGAATATCGTTGGTGCATTGGGGAGGTCAAAATTTTAATTTCCCAGTAGTTTTCAAAAGCGATGTGAAAAACAAAAGAAAAATTAAGGAAAAACGGGAATTTTTACGCAAAATCGGTTTTTAACAAAATCGATTTTGGTTATTGGTGTAACTCTAAAACAAATGACCGTAGATGCATGAAATTTTCACTGGTTGTTTATATTTGCATTTTCTATACACAATACAATTTTGAAAATAATTTGACTTTTTTTGAACTGTTTACGGACATTGTCAGTTTTCAGTTTTTTTAAATTTTTTTTCTATAAATATCAATAAAATTTTATTTGTTGGGTAAAAAAGCTTGAAAATTTAATAGAAGGCTCCTAGGTTATTGTTTCAAAGGCAGATGAAAAAAATTAAAAATCCTTAGTCACAGTTTTTTTTTATACACGTTTAAAGTTCAAATCTTGAAAAAATACGGAAAAATCACGAAAAATAGCAAATTATTTTGAGTTGAAATTCATAAAAATTTTTCTTTTTAAATCTAAGATTTGAAAATGTAATATAAGATTACTCATAAGTTTGTCTACCTTTATCAAAAAAAAAATGTCTAGAAGAAACTTAAATTAAATTTTTATGAGCGTCTGAAATTTATATTTTTACAACATTTGATATTTACTCGATTTCTCTTGTAACAATTTTCTTATTTTATTGTAATTAAAAAACAAATGACTGTAGATACTTGAAAATTTCACTGAATGTTCATATTAGCATTTTCTATACACCATAAAATGTTGAAAATATTTTGACTCTTTTTGAGCTGTTTACGGACATTGTCAGTTTTCAATTTTTTTAGTTTTTTTTTCTATAAATAACAATAAATTTTTATTTGTTGGGTAAAAAAGCGTGAAAATTTAATATAAGGCTCCTGATATATCGTTCTAATAGCAGTTGAAAAATATTAAAAATACATAGGCACAATTTTTTTTTATAAGCATTTAAAGTTCAAATTTTGACAACATTTATCAAATTTATAATTTATTAATTATTTTGTGGTTAAAAATGTATAAAATGTTTAACTTTTATGGCTAAGGATTTAAAATTTAAAACAAGGCTCCACGTAAATAGGTTATATATAAATTACTTTATTCACAATAATATCATCAAATATACTTGGTAATATCATAGGCTGACTGACCGTTTTCGCTCAGAATCGTTTTTCTTATACAATGATATTATATCATTGAATTCAAATTTAACACCATCCATTACAGTGACCCACTTGTAACCTACTGTACAGCAGAGCGACATCCACTTACCCACCTTTTTTTTTTTATGTATTCTATGAGTTGTAGATGATAATATGTGAAATATCTGTTATCGCTATACTGAAATGAAATATTTTTAAAAAAAAGAATAAAAAAGTTTAATCGTGTCGTTTAACCTACGTCAATGACTATATTATATATTAATATAATGACCATCATAATATTAAATTACCATGAGAAGTCTTTGGTGTTCCAAAATAAAAAAATAAACGAAAACACAGAATCCTTCTGGGTCATTTATTTTCTTTTTCAATTCATAATTATGGAAGGTCGAGTGTGCAGATTTTGATCGAATTTTTTTCGACCAACCGGTCGTATAATCAATTACCACAGCGTTAGTAGTATGATCATCTGAAAAAATAAAAATAATAACAACCATAAATGATATTAGTTATAAATATATTATGCACTAGGTACTAATTATATTGATAAAAAAAACACACTCGATTCTCTGCATGATTATAAATTAACGACTAAGAAGGATTATGATAATGCTCTGTATGCAGTACTTAGGTATACCTACTACCAATGTCAGTGAGAGTTTAATTGGGTGATTTATTCAAAAATTATATTATGTCTTAACCTTGACTCAGAATATTATCGTAATTTTTTTTATGCTCAGAAGCAGCGACGTACTTACGTTATGTTCATAATATCATTAAGATCGGTATTCGTCTATATGTGTTTTACATAAAAAAATATGTCCAGAAGTAAAAAAGCAAAACATGATTGAAAATCATAAAAGTATAATCATTGTAATATAGTTCTCATAGGTGTTTTATTTTATTTTGTTCTTTTTTAAATATTTATTTGTAAACAATTTTACATGTTACATTTCTACTAATTATTTAATAGTAATATATGATCTGTAACCAATGACAACCATTTAAATAACCAAACGTTCATTTTTATTTATATGCGCACCTACCCTTATTATAATATTTTATGAACGTATCTTCGATTTGGTTTTTTTATTTTTTCAAGCCACCTTCAAAAGTATTTTATTAATATACATCAATATTGAGCCAAGAGAAAGATCATACAGTAAGAAATAATAATTTTAGAGCTGCAAGTCCTCACCGCTGCCCCTCCACACCACTTTGGAATTTCGTAATAGAGTCGACTTCATCATCGTGCTGCATTCTTGCTTGCAGCAGTTTCTCAACCCATTACCAATAGTTATCCAACTTTCAAAGCGGCGGTGGCAGGGGGGAGAGGCGCTATGGGGGACACGGAAAATTTAAAAAACTAAAACACTTAATTTTAGTCGAGACTCAAAAATCAAAAGACCTATAGCCAGGCCACGCCAGGCCGGTGCGCTCTTCACTAAAACGTAGTCTTACGATTTAACATCAAACGTAATATTGATAAGCCATAAAAAAAAAAATATGATATAATACTGGCGAAACGATTAATCCGGCATACGGCGGCGCGGGACCGTGCGTCGGGCATCATCTAATATTATATCATTATGGTAACTGCAGCTGCAGCAGTCGGCTAGCGATGATTCTATAATAACACAGTGTATTATATGGATACGTGCGTATCATTATACCGCGGCTATAGTTCGATTGCGTTTTTCAACGACCGGCTCTCAATGTCCGCTGCGTTTTGTACGCACATTATATTATATATATGGCGATGAAAATATGACGTGTTTTAGTGCTGCTCGATGCACCTTTTAAAATACCTTCTGCGCGTGCAACAAACACTCGCCGCGGCCGGGATGATAATAAATATAGTGTATAAATGATGTGGAGCGCACACATAGATTTGCGCGGAAAGACGCGTCGGAACAATAAAAAAAAAAAAATAAAACACAGCGCAACAAATTTACTACTTTCGCGGCGCGGAGAGAATGAAAAAAAAATAAAAATCGGTATCCAATATCTTTTCTTTTATCTTTTTATTGTCGTGCGCGGCCGAGAGAAGAAGCGACGAAACGAGTTATTGCCTTTGCGGCCTAGTCAGTGTTATTAGTTATAAGTTAGTGTCGTGTCTGCTATATACTATAACTACTATAATACTCGCCGACTCGCGTTTCGAACGTGTGGCATGTCGGGTTTTGCACTAATTAAAAATAATGTCGAAATCACCATTGCAGCGCGTTGTCATAAGACGACTGCTAGCTTTCTTCGTCCTGTGTTCAATGCTAATCACTATTATTGTACGGGGAAAAAGAACAATAATAGCTATAGAATTTATAATAAAGAACCGTATTGCGGCCCGTATAGAATTTCGTAACATTTTAAATAATAATTTAATTGATCTCATTATATTATTATGGTACGCCTATATAGTGCCCCGTAAAATTGTATTGATCCGCTGCAGGCCAGATTTTTGGTGTTCATCTAAATTTTAAATTATCACGCTAAAAAAAAAACAATATTTTACTATACAAATCATAAAAATTAATTTACATAAAGATTAAAAAAAAATAATATTCGATTATCTTTCGATTTCGAATAAAATATATTATAATATAGTTTCTTTTTTATGCACTTAAAAACATAAAAATTTACAGATAAAAAATTAATTTTAAAATTATTTTTGTTCAAATAGTGTTATAAATACTTTAAGCCAGACTTTATCTATTCTTTTTCTTTTGTGTTGATTTTGAATATTTAATATTTATAGTGTATACTGCAATAATAAAATAGATCGCATCGTATTATGATGTTACATTATATTATTATTACATGCGTATTCGGAGAGAGCGGTCTGATTTATCGATGTACATCCGAATCATTATTTATAATATTATATCGTTTTTTGTACGACGTGTCGAGCCAATTGGAAGATAATAAAAAACGTATGGCTGATTTCTGCCAGCTTATACTCGCCGTGAACCGTCATAAACTCAATATTATACGGAAATAGACATTTTGAAATCCATCGCGACAACAATGCTCGGCGAACGATCTCTCGAAGTGGGGTTATGTTACAAATACTATACGTGTTCGAGACGACAGCTGGAGTTGAACAAAATGAACAAATAATAATAATATTAATAACGCACGCGAGCCATATTGTAATATATTATATGATGATGGCGATAGAACTTTCACCCATCCGACGGAATGATGCGAAAACTTGTTTCCCAAGCACGCGAGCCGGGTCCAGTCGTAAAGTCGGTGATGACACCGCGAAGACGATCGCAGTATGGTGTATATAATATTATATACCTGTTGCTGATTCGCTCACATTTTCGTGTTGCTTATATATTATATATATATATATTTATATATTATGTACCTATGACAGTATTTACTAACTATATATATGTAGATACAGGTAGCCTATATAGCTCGACGTCGCGTATACATATATTATTATGCTCGTCACTGCAGGAGACAAACTATAGGTATAATAATAATAATAATAATAATAATTGTTGTTGCCAGACAACTACACAGTTTTATATTCCTACTTTTGTGATGGAGATGTTTTGCAAGCGTATTGAATCCCAGACGCGAGCGACGACCTGTTGATGATATTTTTGTATGTTTAAAATTTAAATTACACGTACCTATATCATGATATTTTTATTCATTATATTAATACATTAATATACTCAGAACGTTTTGTTTTTAACTAGAGTTGTACCAACATTGGTACTATACAAGTACGATTATACATAGGCTAGCTTAGTAACCGACTACCGAATATCTATTTTTAATAACTAGGTATATGCGTAATGGGCACAGATTTAACTGTGTTTATATTACGAAAATATGCATATAAAATGTGTTCAAAATATTTAATATGCTAATGTGATTTATACTTATTGAAATTAAGCCCATATAAGAACTATGTATAATATCTTGAAAAATACATTTGCATAAACATTTATATAATTACTAACATTTAAAAACAAATCCAGATGTGATCTCTATTGCATGAATTATACATATTTTGGAGTTTTTCCAGGCATAGATGATTCGAGCAATAATCGTTAGAAATAAATAAATGGCTGTTCTACTCAACGCGTACACAAAACGAACAAACACTGACTAAACCGCGAAACATGCACTTAATGCTCGTTGTGCGCACATTGATTTTTTGGGAATTGAAAATAAAAATTAGTTGATAACATATATCTGATAGCTTAGCCGATAAAATGTTATCTAGGAATAAGTCGTCAAAATAAAATATAATAGTATATTAGTTTAAATAATTATCGAATGAGTTTAAATATATGTGGGAGAAAAAACGGAATTATTGTGAAATATGTAAAAACATGTATTTATCACAAAATATGTAAAAAATATAAAAAATCAAATATAGCTCATTATTAGTTAAAAATCACGTGAAACAAATCTTATCACCAAATTAATTTATCGCGGTGAAAATATGTATTTACATATAAATCTGTGCTCGTAATTGCGAGTTATAACGGGAGCCTAATATAGTTACCACTTGTTGATTGGTTTGTTGCTTATATAATTTTTCCAATAATTTTTTTTAAACTTAACGAACAACAATGCCTCTATATAATATTATAATATTAAATATATTAATTATTATAGATATTATATAGATGGGTAAATAATACAAAATTTAAAATTTAAAACTTAAAAATTTCTCAACTATTTACTCATAATATGTTCATTGAAATCCAGTGCCATAAATTACCTACATTGTACTGCGTGCAGCGTATTGAAAAAGTTAAACATAATAGTCCAAGACAATGTGTGTTATGAACAAAATTTTTTCATAAAATCAAATTTTTTGTAATTCTTATATACATGATATACACATTCTACCTATATTCTAACTTTTCCATAGAACGCAATTTTAATTCGAGGTCATCCGGCTTAGAATCATTAATGTATTACATATTGTTACCTTAAAGTTAAAGTTATAGCTATTATATACATATAGGTACACAGCTGCAGCGTTCGCGTGTATGTATTGTATATAAAATAAACAGTTTGAATCTCTTAATGATATGCAAATCGTGATATTGCGTATACCTACATAATAATACTATTATCATATTATATTCATTAGCAATAAAATGCAAACGTTCGTCATTTGACGAATGCGTTATCTATTATAATATCTGTTGCAGAGGGGGCAAAGAATCAGAATGACGGTAGAAAAAAAAAACACACACATTTTCCAAAGCCGACGACTGCTGCATTGTGCCACCTGATGGATTAGGTATTATTATTAACCATACAATATATATATAGCGCTGCAACGGTGCATAATAATACACCCCGGCAAATTGCAGTTTTCTACGAGATTACGTTATTTAATGTGATGACGACAACGGCGATGACTGCATAATATGACGGTACATTATTGTTGTGCAAACAACATAATATTTTACACAAATTATAATGATTTATGCAGTGCTTGACTTGGAAAATACGTAAATAGTAGAGATACTCCGATGACACACATATACATATATATATAATACATTTGCGTTCCAAGACCTAATTGGAATACCGAATACCGAACCTCGTATAACTATAACCACGAAATATATTTTTACAATACTAATATAATATGTAGGTAATGTCTAAATAATAATATGTTTTGCCCTGCAAGTGGCTACAATATTTTCCAAATTCTAATTATTATTATATGTAAGCAGCTGACGCTGCGTGATAATAGCCTACAATGACCTTTCAACGGAATCGACAAAATTCATTTATCACGTATCGTCGCATCGGATATGGTTTTATACTTACACCACATTTTGTAAACAGTTTTTATTTTTATGAAAAAATAATACACCAACTCTGTAGTTTTCTTTAAAAAAAAAAAAACCCAAATATAGTACCGCGTTCCGTCTGCATTTTAATTTGATAAATGGTACGCTATAGAATATCATGGCATTAAGTCGGGGTGCAGGGTCTCAGTCCCCCTGCATCCCTCCCCCTCACCAACTCATACAGTGAAAAATAATAATAATAATAATCATAGCGTTGCATAAAAGTGTAGTTATACATCGGCATTTTGACGTGTGGAAATGGGTTTTATACTACTTCGCCAAGTCGCATTAATAACAATACGCTACTTATATACTGTTATCTTATTTATTCGTAGGTACGATATACGCTGTACAATGAACTGCAAACAAATTAAAAACCTCAATATCATTCCATTTCAAGCTCGCAGCAGTATAATATTATCATTGTACAGACGATTATTCTTCGTACATTTTACGTGGCTTATAATTTTATGCAAATTGAGTTGTTTGTTTACACTAACTCTGTAGTTTTCTTAAAAAAAACCCGAATAAAGTACCGCGTTCTGTCAGCATTCTAATTTTATAAGAATATCAGGGGTCCGCTAGAAAATCATGACATTAAGTCGGGGTAGGTCTCAGCCCCGTTGCAACCCTTCAACTTATACACTTAAAAAAAAATTAAAAAAAAAATAATCATAGCGTTGCATAAAAGTGTTATGCGTTGGCATTTTGGCGTGTGGCGATCGGGTTTTTACTACTTCGCCAAGTCGCATTAATAACAATCCGCTACTTATATTATAAGTTATAACTGTTATCTTTTTTTATTCGTACGTGCGGTGTACCTACAACCTACCTGCCTACGATGCACTGCAAACAAATTAAAAACCTCAATATTATCATTCCATTTCGAGCTCGCAGCAGTATATTATTATTGTACAGACGATTATTCTTCGGACATTTTACGCGGTTTATAATTTTATACAAATTGAGTTGTTTGTTCTGTCTTGCGACTACATATTTTATCTCGCGCGCGGTAGTAATAGTTCACGGATCGTCGTGACCTTTACGCGTATTTGACCAAAAAACATAATTTATATATTTAAAAGAGAGATCAGCGCGAAATACATATTTATGTTTCGAGTATAATATAATATTCAAACTCGTTTTGAAAACCGATTCTAGATGAGATTTTATTTATTATGTCGTTACGCGTTGTTTTCACCTTAACATATATTATTATCATCGTTATAGATGCGACGCAAAAAAGAGTAATTCGCATTGTTACTCGCGCATTCGAAATCGGCGTAGCGTAGTCAACTATAATAATATATTATATTTTAATTATTGTTTTACCGTGGAATCGGTAAAAAAAGATCGGCTTTTGTTCATCATGACGTGCGTGTGGCGCTCATATTTTATGTATCAACAAGTGCGCTTGTCGTCGTAGACGCGTATGTTGTGTGACAGGGGTATTAATAATATGGCAATTAGTATATTTTTGAAGCGCCACGTTAGAAATCTGGAAATCGTTCGCGTCGAAATGACGAAATTGTTGACGTCGGGATAAAAACCGACGAGGAACAAAAAAGATAAATAATTACAACTCTAGATGTAGATTTTTCGCCTTAGACAGTTGCTGATCCCGATCACATCGTTGCCCGTAAAAAAAAATTGTTTTCGTTCAACTCCTTTTGGGTGTCAATCAGCCTCCCCGGTAGGGCCATCCGACTACGTCGGACAATGTGCGAAAATTTGGTGTGATGCATTATATGCTTGTCCCTGGTCTGCCCTATTAACCTATGGCAACCAAATAATCAATACCTACACTAATTTATTTATATTTATCTGTTTCTCCTATAACCAATAAACAATTTATAAACAAACATTTTTACCGTAAATCTCAAAATCCCCGTTCGAGCACCTCTCCGGATGGATTGTAGTAGGGTGAAAAATACTTCATGACCCATTCTCAGACCCACTGAATATACACACGAAATTCAACAAGAATCGGTCAAACCGTTACGGAGGAGTGCGACCACTGCAGTGAGACGAGAATTTTATATAGTAGTACAGTAAATATAGTACAGTATTTTAATAATAATAATAATAATAATATATTTTGCAAAAAACAACAAGTGACACATTGTATAAGTACGTAAAATAATTATTTGCAGCACCCCCTAAAAGCTAAGCTCGTGCTGGGGGAGCGGTTCTTATATTATATTACTTAAAATAAATACATAAATAATAAATTAGTATGATAGTTGGCATTAAGAAGTAGCAAAGTATATATTATATACAATATTTTAAACAGAGTAAAAGATAAGAGTATGAAGAACAAAATTAATTATAACAACATATGAATTATATAATAGACAGATCAAGATTTTTAACATATTTTTTGAATGATTTCAAATTATCAAAATGGCTAATGTTAATATTTAAGGTTTGACATAGTTATAGGCCGTTATATGAAACACTCATTTGACCTAAAACTTTACTATAGTTAATATTATGTTTATATCTTGTATAATGATATATATATATTAGATAGCTGCATCGCCCCATCGGCTCGCAAAGCTCGCAAAGCATATCGTGGCAAAGGCGCAGCGCGGGCAGTAAAAAATCAAAAAACACGTAACGAATTACGTTAAATCCGAACGATATCGTCGCGAACCGCAGCCGAAGCAGTGGTCGTTACACACGGCGCGCATTATATATTTTATTATTATTATTATTACACGCCGCGACGGTGACTGCAAACTTATTTATCCACCCATATTATATTATTGTAATGCGCGCGTGCACCCACCTGCAGCTATGTCATGTACCTAGGTATACCCAGGTACAATAATAATATGTATCTCCGGAGAGAGAGAGAGAGAGAGAGAGACGTGAGCTTTCTTCGCGCGTAGTCATGTGCCCCCCCCCCCCCCGCCCACACCGCGTACACATTGCAGTACAAAGAAAGCTGTCGGCGACGCTGTGACAAATAACCGCGACGTTATTCATCCTATATATTATATTCGTATGCGGAATAATATAATATATTATTATTATTATTAATACCGCGTGTACCATCGGCGATAGTGCGGCGTACCTATATAGATTTATCGCGACGGCCGATAGGTTCTCACGGCAGACTGCAGCACGTCACTCGCGACCTGCAGCTATATAATATAATAATATATCATATATATACCTATACATATTATATTTGCGCAGGTACACGATAATATGATGTGTAAATATATATATATATGTGTGTGTATGAACGCATGCGCGGTTGAATCGATTAATTTTAATTCGCATCGCGTGCGACGAAAAAAAAATATGACGGAAAAAAATCGCGATCGTTGCAGAGCTGCTGCTGCTGCTGCTGCTGCTGCCGATACTGCTACCCTCTGCGGATATTTATTTAATTTTTTTTTTTTTGCCGTGGCCGAGGATCGATCAAAATTGAGTGATCACGTTCACTGCAGCAGACGCTGCACCGGCGTTATGCGATGATTGACGCGCGCTCGCTATAGAGATTGGATCTATTATGTATAGGTATTATTATTATTATTATTATTATTATTATTATTACTATTAGTATTATTATATGGACACGACGTGCGCCGTTTTCTCCGCGCGCGGAACAATAGCTCCGGCGGCTAATCGTCGGAGGAGAGGACGCTGCTACAAGCGCGGTCCGAGCTAGCTATACAGCTCTCGTATGGCACTTGGAATATTATTATTATTTTTTTTTTTTTTTCCCATTTCGACTGTCGTTTACGGCTTTTTAGAAATTTCACCGAGTACGTCCTATCTCTGCCGTAACCTCGATATAACTTTTCCCACACCGTTGCTGCTGCTGCTGCTGCTGCTGCAACTGCTGCAGTGATTTACCGCCGCCGCCGAATCGGAAACGATTATACCGCTCATCTATACCTATATGGCTCTATATATATTATATCCCTTTTACTTTGACAAAAGTTTCTTATCGTTTATAATATAATCCACGTGTGATGGCGTACCTGTATAATAATATATGTGAACGACCCCGTGAACTCTTTGGACTAATGACGGATGATCATCTATGACGGCGCAATACGACGGAGCCTATATATCTATAAATTGTCAAGTCTACTAAACGAAACGAAAATTGTTGTGTTAGCAATTATTAGCGTTACCCTATATGAAATAACAACGGAACGAACGCTGGAGAAAAAAATCGAACATACCAACGTAGCATTCTTAATCGTACCTATGCATTCGATATCGCTTGCCTCCATCTTTTCCTTTAATAATGAATAATTTATTCAAATTCTAATTTTTTAATAATATCCTCAAAGGCCATATTTTCCAATTCTTGAATTTTTTTTGTACTACTTAAGGAGTGTTCTGTGGTGAGACAAACGTACTGATATTAATTACTAAAATGTTAAAATAACCATTGCGTTCATAGCCCTTACAATATTTTCCAAACCTATTATCGTGGAATTATTATCCCTATGTATAGTACCAACAAAAAATTAAAGAACTCGAAAACTACTCATTCGCGATTCCGAAACGAACAACTTTTAAGAAAAATTATTCACTAAAAAATTTACAGTAGAAAAGGTTAGTTTTTATTTGAAAAACAGAAGTTTGTATATCCACATGCCACATATAGTACACTCCTTAAGCATAGTAAACAAAAAATATCAAGAATTTGAAAATATGGTCTTTAAGTAGGTACCTGGATTTCAAAATTCCAAAAATCAAGTTTTGCATAGCATATTTATTGAAGAAGAATTAGGGTGCAGGTAAACACAGAGTATGCTTATGGTGAATCGTCCTAAACATACTTCGATACAGCAGGTATTGTAATTACACTGTCGGATATTAGGCGTACCTATACATGTATAGTCATCAGATGTTAAGAGTTAGGTTTGCGGAAATTGAAATTGAAATTTATATTTATAACTATTCGTATAAGTTTATATTTGAGTTTTCTTAGGACATATCTGTGCTATTCTATACTTACTGCGTTATTCTGCACATGGTCATAATATTTTCACTCGGGACAGTTAAAAAATGAAAAATCGCAAATTTCTCGGACAACATATAACGTTGTACAGCATTATATTTGTCTGCAATTCACGATCACATCGCAAAATCAAAAATAAAGCATTCCGCGGCCAGCGCCTGCCTAGACCCACACCTACCTACCTATCTAAGTATATATATATGTATATGCTTGTGGTTATCTATAGGTGTTACGAGATGTCTGGAGCCGCTTCAGCAGCAGCGTCGCCAGCAATGCGATTCATATAGTGGACAGCGGGGAAGAAGGAGGAGAAGAAGATATACGAGAGAGAGAGAGAGAGATATGAAATTCGCACACAAATAACCGTCGTGCCAATTAAGCGGCGGGCGATTACGAACGAGAAATACGCGGGACGCGCGCGCTGAAAATCGCGGGACGCTGTAATATAAGTTTAAGTTTATCTCCTCGCAATTTATTTGTATATACCTACACGCATTTTATATATATACAACCTCCCGGTCGTCTGTGCAGTATTATAATAGTGTTCGCTAAACGGCGGCGGCGGCGACGACGACGACTCTCGCAGGAGCAGCGCACCAGCAGAAGCAGCAGCAGCAGTTGTCGTGCACGTTCTGTCCAATAAGTAACGCCGCGGAGTACAACTCAATTACCCGACTATAATATACACGTACTTATATAATCTCCGTGTGTGTCTGTGTGTGTGTGTGTGTGTGTGTGTGTGTGTGTGTGTGTGTGTGTGTGTGAATATGTGCACTCGGATTTATATTATTATTATTATTATTATTTTTCGATCGATAACGCGCGGGCGAGAGAGACGGCAGCTGCTGCAGCACACGCTAAATGCTTCTATCCATGCGAGAACGCTGCTGCCGCGGTCGTTATCCCGTTTTCCGATCCAATGTCGTCGCGTATACTGGTCACATGATATTGTTGTACGGTCGTCTCTCGTGTACACATACACTTAATAATTACCCACGGCGGTTGATTATAATATTATATTATGTTTTTCTTTCTTCTGCGCGTTTTTTTTTTTTTTTCATTTCAATCCCCGCCCCTCCCCCGAACTCTTTTTTTCCACCCGATCGCGACGCGCCGCACAATAGAAACGCACGCGAATCGACGACTGCAGCGCACTTGCCCCCGAAAGAAAAACCACCTCGTGTGGCACAACGACGACACACACACACATGGGTACCTATGTAGGTGCATATTATAAAGTCGCGTATCGGTCCGACTCATCGTCGTCGTGAAGTCATTTCTCCGGAACATATTATTATAATAATACGCTCGTTGCACATATATGCGCTAGTTGTCGCAATGTATGTGTGTGTGTGTGTGTGTGTGTGAGTGTAGCCGCAGTGTATATTATTATTATAGTGTTTTACACGACCGTCAACAAATGGCCGATGCACTTCGTTGCTAATGTATTTTTCTTCTCTTCTTTTCTTTTCAGACAGAGGTACGTTCCTTTTTCCAATCGAGAAAACGGGCGCGCGCCGGCAATAATTAACAATTAACTCCAACACTCAATCGCGACGGCGCGGAAACGTGACCGCCGCACTGCCACCCTATTGTTATTACCGCGGCTGTTATACCTACACACAATAATAACCAACACTTGTGTATGTATACGATAAATACTTATAAACATGATATAAAAATATATTATATTATATGATCTCTGCCGATTATAAACATGTCTAGAATCGTGTGCATATTATGTGTGTGTGTGTGTGTGTGTGTGTGTGTGTGTGTGTGTGTGTGTGATTCCTGAATGCGACTTTCTTGAATTTCGCTTCTATATAATATTTGCTGCGACGTCGTGTGTGTATATTGTACAGCTCTATAGGGGTAAAACAATAGTTAAACAATTACGAAATATATTATATTATATTATATAGGTATACTTAGTGTTTGAAGTATGAAATGTTTCACTATGTGGTGAAATATTTCCCAAAAACGTAAAACATTGAAATTGTTTTTGACACAAATAAAATACAATTTATTTATTTTTTTTAACACAATGTTCAGTATTCTAAATTCTAATGTAAGAATTCAGTATAGGTATACAATATACATGTATACTATTGTATACCTACTTGTATCATTTAAACATTTTGAATACCATTTTAAATGTACAATACCAAAGGTTGGGTAGGCATACATTTAGGTACCATACAATTAAGAAGGTGATTTATGACAATTATATGTAAATATAAAACTTATTTAAAGATAAAACAAAATTTATTATAATACTGAAATATTTCACACATTTGAAATATTTCATTTTTTTAAATTTCATGAAATTTTCAAACACTATATAATATATATACATTATATATATATATACAATATGTAAGACTGTAGATGTGTGTGTGTGTGTGTGTGTGTGTAGTTAAACTGGTATTAGAGTATATTACAGAGTTTTGGATATATTTTTATGGATCAACTGGTGTGCATTGAATGGTTTCAAGTATCTATTTTTAAAGATACGCCTATCATCAGGCACCAGGATCATTTGTATAGGTAAATCATGAAATATGTCAAAAATTGTTGATAGCGACAAATATATAATAATTAATACCAGTTACTTAAAGTTATTTCTGTCAATATACCATAATATTTCTGTAACTATAAAAAGTCCAACTAATCGTAAAGAATGCGTACAAAATTACATATTCTCCCACAACGTTTGTAAAATAACGATGCATTCGGATTTTGAGTTTGATGTTTTTAGGGGTGTCGCGGGTTCCCGGTGATTTAGGTACTAATATAGGCCTTGCTCATTAGTTATTGCAGCGTCAAACGTCGTGTTTTTACGTGGATTCATTATTTTTTATAAAAGTTAGCATCTATATGGTATTTGTGGTGGTACTCGATTGTCCGTCTATCTAAACTTGAAATATATGTTTGAATATAAAAAAAAAAAATTGAATAATCTAAATTAAAATATAAAATTAATAGATTCAAACGCATATTTCATTTGTAGGCCGTGTCCGGTTTTTGGCGGCACAGTATTATACGAACATTTGGTCGTTTTGGACTCCCAGTTTAGAATAGAATATATTTTCAAACACTGCAGCATAAACGCGTTCGTCGATCATCGTATTTTTCCGAAATATTTTCGATAGAATATATTTTATGCGCCTACATATTATTATTATACACGCGCGTTTAGGTCGCAATATAATATCGGTATAATAATATAATGTTTTAATTTGTCATATTAATACAGTACAACGTGTCGTGTCGTCGCCCGTCGGGAAGACTTCACACAAGGAATATCCCGCTATATCGCGTAAATGTCACCTGGCGGATATAGCTCGTTTCCGAGAAACAAAAAAAAAAATAAATAAATAAACCAAACGCCTCCGGTCACTCGTATATTATAATACAATAATAATGTGTGTGCACAGTAATAATCGTTTCAGTGGTTCTTATTATTATTATGCACGATTATTTTTTCGCCGTCACTACGACATGGTAATTACATACGCACAGCAGATACGCCGGACCCACATTAAACAATACACTTAATCTATCATCCACGCGCGCATAATATTATACTATTTGGGCGAGTCGGTGAAAACTTATATTTTTTTCAAAAAAAAAAAAAAAACCATCATAATAATTCACGACGAGTCTAAACGCGCGATAATGTTATATAATCGTAACATAAATATATTTGGACGCAGCGGACTACTAAAATGATACAATATAGTAGAGAGGAACTATTAGTGTCTCTCCGGTGCAGCGCGCAAAATACATGCTACGCGTTTAAGCGTATATAATTACGGTTGGCTGGTACATGTACCCACCTGGGTAGTGTTAAATGTACCGAATAATATTCCAAACGTTACACATACATATCATTATTATACAGGTACGACGGTCGGTGTTCGCAGATCGTTAGAGATATTATCATCATTTTTATTTTTCATTCGGAAAATTAGTCGCCCGCCGTGCCAATAATCAGCACACGGATTAGGCGACTTTCTCGACGATCTAATCGGCAGCGGTGCACACTTACGGTTCGTTAAGTTTATAATCGTGGACGGTATATTATGATAAATATATTATATTGCAGTTCGACGATGTTTATTTAATTTTCTTCGTCGGTGCCGTATGTATCGTCGAGTGTTGGAAGACCGCTCGCAGTAGTAATAATACACCGTTATTCATTATACTATTATTTACCATGTACCTACCTGTATCGATTGATATATTTAAACCAACTCGGTTAGTATTACACATACGCGCATATTTCTAATTTCTGATTTCTAATCGTTACACGAGACCGAATGCGCGCATGATATAATCATCGTCGTAGGTATGATATAAACGCGACAACATAGACGTGTAAAAGAAAAATACGCCTAAACGATAGTAGGTACCTAATCATTTACTTTCATCCCGGCGACGACGACGACGACGACGAAAAACGGAAACGCTCTCAAGTACCAAAAATTACGTAGATACCAAATACGAACATTATTGATTTGTGAAAACTAATTCTACGATGAAATCGTGAACGGAATCGAATTGTGACATGGGAGTCAAACGCAAATGTTATCATTCAACTGTAGAATATAAAAAGATATAATATTACGTCCTGCAGCAGTTGTGACCTAATTTAAAGAACATTTATGTGCCATCTTTATACCTACCTACCGATACTATATTATTGTTAATCCAAATAGGATGGATTCATAATATATCCAACGATCGGCACTTCAAATGTGTACCTAAATAAATTCGTTTTGCGGTTGAGATTACAATTAAATCTTCGCCTTTCAGCAAACACAATGAGCATAGTATAATGTTTTATGTCAATCGATGAACAATTAATAATAAAAAAAATGCAAAAATAAGGCAAAGTGTTTAAGCCATTTTCGCGGATATTTAAATAGTTTGTTTGTTATCGCGGTAACGAATTAAATGAATGATTTACCCGTAGACATATATAACTACTATAAATTGTTATTGAAGCCGTGTCCCCGTCCCGTCCGCTCTATGCCTAAACGGCAATGTTTACACCTTTATATGATAACAATGATCAATATATATTATATATTTTAAATATGATAAAATATAAACATTGCCGCTTAGACAAATGGTGACACAACCTAAAAACATTGCATGATAGTTGTATATTAGTCGACTATCTAGTTGTTCTATATATCTATGGATTTACCATATATATATATCCAGGTTTATGTTTTATGATAGTCATCAATCAAATATAAATATGATAATAACTAAAATAACTTGAACAAGAAATTCGACGTTTATTGTGTCGCAAATTATTGTGTGGTTAAGGTAACTTATATAGTTATAAATATTTTGTATTAATAATTGCGTTAATATACAGTTTGTATCTCCCCAATGAAAAAAATTGAATCGGAATATTATTTCTGTAAATAAAATAATATTTAATCAGACTTTTTCCCAGAGCACTGCAGTGTTGTAGGTATGATTGTAATTATTATTGTCGATCATTTATGTAGTATAAAATATAAATTCCATCATATCACTATTCTATATGACTGCATATCTATATTTCTTAATTCTGTGACGTGACTCAATAATATAATATATTATTATTGGATTGGTATGACGTTGGTGTGACTTGCGGCTTAACTGCGGCAGATGCAGCACAGTGCATCTATATCTACACTTGTGGTGTCGTATAGGTAAAGGTAAACGCGCTAGCCATTTATCTTAAATTATAATCAGGTCCTGATCCGGATTTTATTATGAATACTAATCGTAACGTTGCACATTATATAGTAATTTTCCTATTATTATACTTTGTTTTTTCCTATCTATATACACATCGGTGTTATTTAGCTTACGTTTTAAGACAGGAAAAGACTCGTAAAAACGACTGTCGAGTGTGCGAGGTGTGACTGTTGATCTACCCGGAATACAAATCGCAAATATCTTTAAATATTGACAATGAAAATTATTTTTTTCCGTCCGAATGCTGATGTTTGTTATTAATAATTATTCATCGTATGGGACGCGCGTATACGATAGAACGACATTAATTTGCTTTTTTAAATTCGGAACACAGCTATATAGTCTTACAGTAGACATAATGGTCGTAACCTTCGTTCAAACGTTCCATACTTAATTTTTGGTGATTATATAAATATTATTTTTCTGATCAGTTCGAGTTACCGGTTACCTGTTCGTTATTTCTTCTCTCCGGCTAATGTATAAATGCCGAATAAAATCGATTCCTTTTAATTCACCTACCTATACCATATTAAAATCACTTAAATACATTTAGATAATATAAAGTTGTACGTTTTTTTTTCGACTTCTCGGGGTTATTATAATATTGTTCTTGAACACCGATTTCGGACTTTTTAAACGGTTTTAGGTATTTTAATAACTTTTATGTATCGATTAGAGGTACCTAATGCCTATTAATTATATAGCCGCCCGGGTGAGAACCTACACCACACCGTTGTTTCGCCAAACTATTATATACGTTAGCATTCGTCATTCATAAACTTATATAGGTTTGTATTACATCTATCGTTCTTCCGCAAATGACTTGCTTTTTTCGTAGTTATTTAAAATTTGAAACATGGCATCCATTACTATTTTCAGCTTACGGCGTCAACGTACCACGTCCGTAATCGAATAACATAATATAGAATTTCAATCGTTCGATGAATTCACTATTCGCTATTATATTAATAATATAGTGTGAGGTCAAGTATTAAATAATTGGTAATTTTTTCAAATCAAGACCGGACTTGGGTACCTATACTATGCACTATGCAGATTAATTCAATAACAATCGCTGCCGCCACGGAAAATGTATAGACATATAATTTTCAACCCGCGATACGATTATAGTCGTCGTGTGCATAATATTATTATAATTATTCGATTTATCGCTAAACGGCGCTGAATATGTTAAGTTGATGCACTTCGCGAAATACCTCCACGCTATACTTACCCACAATGTCACAAAGTATATTAAAATAATTAATTCACTTTTTCATAGTTGCATTCTAGGTATTATTGCTTAAAATGTATATGTGCATATTATAATAATATGCCTATAATAAGTATATATACATTCTACACATTCTACACCAGCTATAATATTATAATACTATAGCTATACGATCTACATAATATGTATTATGTGTATAATAAACTGCGAGATTTGTACATTTCATTAACAACTATACATAGGCAATAACAATAATGATAATTATAACGAGTAACATTTAAATCCCAATAAAGAGAAAAAATAATAATAAAAAAAATACCGGTTTCGGAATGGATAATAATTATTATTTTCGGGTCTGCCCGCGTGCCCGAGCTCACATTTTATAGCGACATAGACACGCTGCAGTGCCCCCAACTATGATTTCGTATTAATATAACTCTTGAATAGGTACACCTATACGTACTAAACTGTTTATGTGTGCCATTACATTACCTGTATAGTGTATGTGTATATACAAGGTGATTTTGTATGCACGCCGACCTCTATTTTTTGCTTCAATTGTACATTTATTCAACTATTGATTTTTGGAATTTTTAAGCACCACCATATTTTCGAATTCCCGATATTTTTTGTACTATACTTAGGGAGTGTGTCATGTGGCGATACAAACTCCCGTTTGTCAAACTAGAACTCCCATTTTTGGCTGAAAATCATTTAGAGGACGATTTTTTCGAAAATGTCGATGTGTCTCGATCTAAATACCGTATCTGTTTCTGAGTTATTAAAATGTTTATGCTAAGGATAATAATCCTTAAAAACGGTTTTACAAAAATATAAACTAAATATGTAATATCAGATGTAGTGTTTACTATATATTTGGATGGTTTTTAAAAATTATTTATTATACTGATGGGTAATTATAGTAATTACTAACATTTTCAAATCGGATGATCAAAGCCCCTATGACCCGGCATATCCATCTAATCCATTACAATATAAATTATCTTTAGTTGTACACAAAGTTATGTAACTAAAAAAAAAAATCTGTTGAATAATTAAAAGTAAAAAAGTGGTTCCTATTTGAAAAATATAAGTTTGTATTGTTACAGGATCATACTAAAATGGTACAAAAAAATCTCGAGTAATCAAAAATTTTGTTTCGATTATATTTAAAAATTCCAAAAATCAGAATTTGAATATATCACTCCTAGTTTAATCGTAAACACTGGGCGAGCATGCTTACAAAAGCACTCTGTATATCACGATAATATTCTTCATTCATAATTTATTGTATTATTGATGGTACACGATTGGTACGAATCTTCGTTACTGTCCGACGGCCTTGGGTCGCGCGCGACCATAGATTATTAAAACGAATAATCGTCCGAAATAATAATTATTGTTTAAAAGAAAACAATTATAATTAATACGCCGATTATAAGCTACATATAATATAATATCATACTCTATAGTGCACAATAGAATATTGTCGGGGAAAAAAAACATTACAGTTGGCTAATTACCCATAATATAAACGTGTTTTTAACGAGAACTCGTTTACTTAACATATTATATTAGCCGGTACTTAGGTATATACGTCTATTATACCAGCTAATAATATTGCAAACTACAATAACTCGCGTATGAGTATGACTATATAGATTTAATATATTATATACTGTCATGCGACTGTTGTAATCAATGGTATGACGAAGGTACCTAAATAATGTAATGGGTTAACGATGACCGAGTTAGATGATCGAGAAAAAATACAATTTTGTATTATATAATATACCGCGTGACCACTATAACAGAGTACACAGAAAAAGCGAATTTGTCGCGCATGCGCAAAATACAAGAGTTAAACGATTGTTAGTCATATAGGAGTTTGTGATCCTGCAATAGTCATTATAGTCTCGTGTCCCGCGAACAGAATTCAAAATTATAAGTAGGGCAGCGTTTCTCGACCTGTGGGCCGTGTACCTCTATAGTGGTACTTGGAAAGCCGTAAGTGGTACGATAAGAAAATCTCCCTATATAAAAATAAAATTGAATTATTCTCATTAAATATTATTTGGTTAATTTGATATTATAATAATAATATAGATAGTAAATGTACATAATATTTCCTTTTCTTGCATAAAATATCATTTTGTGGTTTCTAATAATATAAAATTCCATACACGTAAAATAACTCATTCATTTTTGATAAGCAAAAAAAATCTCAAGTGGTACATGAAAATGTTCAAACTTTGTGTGCGGTATACGTGGATATAAAAATGTTGAGAACCACTGATATATATTATGGTTCTGAGTACAATATAAGTGACTGAGTTAAGAGTGTGCCCTGTTTTTGCGGACACGCGGTATACAATATATTTATGTACATATTATAATATTATTATTATTATGCAGACCGCGGACCACGTTTCTTGGATTTCTTCGCAAACTCGGAATTTTGCGAGTAAAAGTAGGCTGCTTCACACGCGAAATGTGAATGAAATTATAAAAAAATAAACGGTTCCTGAAAAAATTAGCGACAAATCGGAGAAATCGACCGTAACAATATTCATATGATACGATCTGCTGCAAGGCCCGACGTCGCGACTTATGTTCCACATACGCGTTTATGCCCAGGTAAGGTACCTACCAATATCTACCAACACCTAGTACCTACTTAACGACTCTACTAATTTCACGATTTTTATAACTCCGATGCCGTTGCGAAAATAAAAAAATTGATTGTCGGTTCGTTAAAATTTAACGCGGAGCTGCGCAATCACGGTGGGCCGCACTATGTGTCTGTAAGGGACCATAATATATAATTAGCTCACTACCTATAAGCGTATATTATTGATTCATTAATTTATTATTATCAGTGTTCAGTGCGATTGTTTGCGAAACCCGCGACATTGGACGTCTACCCGTTTTACGATAAATATATTACATGGTGTACGGATAGACCTGCGACACGCACCCATGTTGTGTATACCGCGTGACCACAAAAACACGGCACACTCGATTATACTTACCTATATTTCTCGGCACCCTATATACATAATATTTTTGAATTCTATTTGCGAGACATGAGGCTAACCTGCAGCTATTAAAGATCACGATAATGTATTCCTATATAACTTGCAGTTTTTTAACTCTTATATTTAGCGCATGCGCAACTACACTTGACTTTTTCTGCATACCCTGTTATCGTGCACACAAATTGAGTTTCACTCTTATCTCTCAAAATAAAGGTATCGCGGATTGCGCCGTCCCGAGTTGAATTATTAAACGTATTTTTTTTGTTTTTTTAGTGGTTTCCAATCTGAGTGCATTCAGTTTATAAATACATTTTTGTTTTTTTATGCGAATACCTACTCGGTTTATTACGACATTACCTGATAATACTAAAAAAAGTTAATAACATCGAATTAAATATTCCGTATAAACATTTTAAACATAATTATATTTTGCATAGTTTTTTCTGGTTCGTATATTATAATATGTTCAATAAAAATAATATTACAGACCATACGAACTTCCCAATCGATAACTATAGTAATTATAGTTTAATATTAATATTATGCTTACACGTCTTTAGTGTCAGTAATTGTTTTATAAATTGTAGTTGACTGTTGCATGTCGCTTTTGATTAGCAGCCAACGTATAATATGTAACGACAGTATATGATTTACATAATATTATGTATATAGCGTACCATTTATCGTACGATTAATTTAAAAAATACATTAAACTGAAAATTACTTATCATTTCAGTCAAACCGTATTATACCATGGCCGCCCTACCGTCGCTTATCATCACACCTACCTGTAGGCTGTATCACGGCATGCTAAGTATAAACACAGCGTTCGTAATATTATTATTTTTACTATATAATATACTTTGGCATTATAATTTACACTCTGTATACTTATCATTATAATATTAATATAATATACTTAGACATTGTAATTTATAACATACGTACAATATTCTATCACTTATCACGCGGGCTCGTGCACGTTATAAAGCGTACGTGCGACGTGTCCGCAGTATATATATAAGTTACACATTTTCCCTTAAACATCGGTCATAAAAAAAAAATGGTAGTGTAGTTAAGTTTTGATTTATTTTTATGGGATTCGGTACAAGTAACCGCGGTCGCGACCGCGCACCCGTTATCGAGGTTAGGTATATTATATTTATGTTTAATATTATTATATCAGACAATATATTATAATATTATAGCCGCAGTGCGTTCGTCGTGGACGTCGTCGCGATATAAAGTGCGAGTTTTTACGCCGAGCGATCTCGAACGACATAAATCTATATTTTCGAGTGGTATTTCTTATTTACGACGCACAAACCATAAAAGTGTAATTAGTATTCCATTTGTATAAATAGTTATATTGTCCGATGCGTAACGCGTTTTGCACCTGAAAACTAAACGTATAATATAATAATATGTTTTACGGTTGAACGTTTTTATATCTCGCGTCTCGATCTCGCGGTATAGGTACCTGGGTACATAATGCGGGAAGGTATATAGGTTTGTATATTATGTACACCGATACAAGTATAATAGTGAATAATATCACAATATACACCGCACATCATATATATATGTATATAACGTGTAGGCATTATAATATATAGAACACGGTCGGAAGTATATACACGCGAGTATATGTATGTATATTAATTTCGCGACGGTAAAAACGTGACGGGTTAGGTGAGGGCAAGGGGGCAGGATGTGCAGCAGGCGAAGGATTGGAAAAAAAGTTTATCATAATGATATATTTCATACATCTTATGCGCTTTTTATAGTGCACATTATACATACTCAGTAAGTACATACTTACCCATCATCTCCGCAGTCGACCGGTGGCTCCCGCTCAAGCCACACCGTGATTTTGTTGCGCGCAATTTTTTTACTCGGTTTTATAGCGTAAAATGTATAGGTATAGTCTCCGACCGCTATATATAACGTACCCGCAGCTCTCGTTTACTGCAACACTTTAGGTCCCGCGCAACGCCATTAGGTACTATACGCATATAGTGGCGCAACCGGGTAAAAACTAAAGGGGTGAGGGAGGGAGGGGGTCAAAATAATTTTTTCGCCAAAATCGATACCTACAACCCAATATTGTTTGTATTTACGCACAGTTCTTAAAACTCATTTCATGGCTTTGAAACAGATTATCGTAAGTACTTGCGCCCATGATATATATCGTTAAATAATAAATAATATTAAGTACCTATAAGTATACATTATGCGTACATAAAAGAGTTCATAAAAAAAAGGTGCTGTAACTCGTTTGAAAAAATTAACGCGATGACAATCCTGTAATCCGTGAAATAATATTATTGGGTTATTTTTGCAGTAACCCAGATAAATGCTATAAAGCGCACAATATGTAAACATGATATTTTGTAGGAGAAACGTGAAACGAAGGTTCTTTTATGTGCAATAATTTGAGGAAAACATATGTTTTTTTATTTCTTTCAGTTGGTGTAATTATATTATTATATGTTGAACGTATTGCGTTGTTTATTCACTTTAGAAGATTCATTTCTACCGTTGACGCGTGATCTGGAGGGGAGAGGAAAAATTACACCTTTCAATTTCCCCCTCAAAAATTTCCGGGAGAGGGAAAGTCCTCCCCAAATTTACGACATCGCTTTACGGTATTGCAATTTGTAATTAAACGACCGTAATAATATTCTACAAAATATCCATAATATGAAGACCATAGGTTCTAGAAAACAACTTCTCGACGACGAAAACACGCGATTAAACCGCAGCGAGTACCTACCTCGCCTATACCTATATATATATTCAGCGAACTGCATAGAGTTAGCTTGCGGTTTAAAACAATAGGCGGCCAAGCCAATGTTTTGTCATTTGCAAAACAATTAAATATTAATTTAATGTAGACAGATATAATAATAATATAGTCGTACAATACACATTACAAACCTATTTGACTTTATTCTTAATGTGTACATATATAAGGCATAGCGTGTATATATGTATAGTTGTTAATCAAGAGACCGGGATAATGTCATTTGAAAAAAAAAATTTACCGTGAGATCTAAACCGCAAACATCGTATATGATGCGTGCGTGTACAACTATACAACTGCAGTTTATAATCTCATCGTTATCGGATTAGCCCGACAAAATATTATGATGAACAAGTGCGATAATTATTACGAAACAAATGATAATAATTATATGCGAAAAAAACGACTGACTTGTAACTTGTTTGCGGCGTCAATAATTATTACATTATATTTATTATAATATACACATAATAATATTGCTATAGGTATTGTAGCCATACATATATTAGATTAGTTATTATAAGTTATAATTATGAGTTTACCTATAGAGGCTATAGAACCAATAGAAAATAAAAACAACGTTTGCCAAACTCGCGATGACATTCTTGTCGGAAAACCCTTAGGGGGGGGGGGGTGGAATTTCGAACCACCTGTATACACGATTTGGCTGAGCACTGATCATGTATATCACATATTATGTGTAAGACATAGTTAAATTATAAATGTACATTTTTAGTGAAATTTGAAAGTTTGTCGCTGATGACGTCCCTCAATTATAGATATAACTCCAACTATTTGTCCCCACTTCACTCCGTATTATAAAACATAGTATGGGTACTATAGCAGGCGGTACACTATGTTTAAAAATATCTGTATCAAAATATCTAATATAATTCATAATACTTATTAATAATAATACACAGTACCTAGGTATTGTAAGAGTATTGTTTTTAGGGTTTTTAAAATAAACGTGTGAACGTGTTTATTGATGTGCAGGTGTAATTTGTAACGCGTATGTAAATTGGCTGAGTAGGTGTGTGTGTGGAAGACATGATTAAATTAAAACTATACATTTTAGTGAAATTTGAAAGTTTGTCACTGATGTCCTACGAATGTATACGTAACTCAAAATTCGTCCACTCCACTCTGTATGTACGCATGTATTGACTATAAAATAAGTTAAAAATAACTATATATCAACTTTTTTGCTGCACAATTCATATTATAACAATAATAATATACAGTATAGGTACCTATATCGTAAAAGAAGTGTTTTTTTTAAAAATTGTGTTAACATGGTAATAGAACGCATAAATGTTTGACGTAAGACTTACCTACAATAATAGGTAAAAGTTGATCAATCTAATTTTTTCATTATTGATTTTTGTCATTGGAAAAGAGGAAACCTTTACACATTGATAGAACCCGAGGCGATTTTAGTTTTCTTTATGTTTTTATTATGTAGTAAGTGTAGGCCTTCGCCATTGGCGTTTCGAGAGGCGCGTTGACAGAGAGAGAATTACAACCCGCGAGTGAGGACAATAATTATAGTCAAAGGGTTTGGATGTGTTGATAATGGGAAATCTGGAATAGTGTTTCGTCTATATATACATAGCTGACTGTCGTACTGAAGTTTCGATTCTTAAATCATCGCGAAGCGTTGCAGCTGGATACCTACCTGTGGGGTGCAGCAGAAGTGACAAGGCGGAGAGCTGTATCATTGCGATTGGAACGCCTGTTGATCTATTTAACGTTCAAGACATTCATAATAATATCATCTGAGTCATAATGTTTGTGGTGGTTCTGCAGTGTTTGCGGGTAGGTGGTGGGTGGGTGAGGGAGGGGGGGAGACAAGAAACATTACAATTTACATGCACACATTCGTGCGAAATTCTTTTACATACATATTATGCGCTGTGCGTATTACAACTAGAATTTTTTTTTTCTCATTCCTTATAATTTACCCGACTCATCGTGTCCGTCGTGTCTCTGTGTTGTAGTCGGACTCGTTTTCCTCGTCGCCGCCGTCGTGATGTATACAATATATTATAATAACGATGATAACGACGACGATATAATCCGTTCGATATATAAACCAGATTTTTATATAAACGCGCGCGCGCATACAATATACATAAATATTATACGTGCGTATATACCTACCTATATATCAGCCATATAGGTATATATATATATATAATATAATATGTTTATTCATGAAATTTGAATCCGTTATGGTCGTTCAAAAATGGATGTAACATTTAAGGTCAATCAATTATTTAAAAAAGAAGAAGAAGAAGAAGAAGTCGAGTTGGCGGGTGCGCAGTCCGTCCGTCGGTTTGTATATACGGGTGTGTGTGTGCGTGTGTGAGTGTGCGAGTGTGCGTATTGGTACGCTTTTTAAATGTCACACGAAAAAAAGTGGAAAAAGCGATACAAAAAGATGCGGTGGCATTAAACCACAAACTGGTTCATCTGCCAGAAGAGTTCTTCTTTATTTTTTTTTTTTTCTGTGTGGAATGCCGTTTTGTAATATTCTAAAATATATATTGTAGCAGTTTCTATATAGGTATTATATATACATGATACTACGTCGCGCGCGCGCTCCAAACGATATTATTCCTGCTAATAAATTGTTTTATTATTATTATTTATTTTTCGTCTCTTCTCTCTTTTCCGCGTATACACTTAAATATTCGTATTATTAATAATAATTATGTGTACCGATGTATACGAATACTATTATACGTGTCGCGATGGTGCGGGTTTCGACTGCAGATGTACCGATCGCCGTACGACCGCGTGCAAACGCGCCCACCCATGTATCCGGGGTGACCTGCACGGCTCGCGTGTCATCGTATCGTATTGAGCATAGTTTTTTTTTTTTTTTAATATTTATCTTCAAAAATAAAATGCGTTCGTCGACATCGTACATCGCCATCATGCCTGCCCACCCGCTTTCGACGGGTTTGTGGCTCGCGACGGGTTACGATACTATATTATCCGTCTTATATAATACGACGAATAATGTACAAATGTCCTTATAATAGGTATACCCGCCCAACGTGATGAGGAATAGTAAAATAATGTTTCAGTTTCCGATCGAGACGACCGGTGTAGTGTGCATAGAACAACGATTGGGAACGAAAACCAGTGGTCGTGTGATAATAATTATAATATTTATAGCTGGTATAGCTCCATAATATTTTCAAAGTTAATTTAATTTTTGGTTAACTTGGTCAAGTCAAAAGCGTTGACTTGTTGTGTCAACGCTTTTGACACTGTGATAATTATTGTTATTGAGTTTGAAAATTGTTTTTTTGTTTTTACACTAGCGACCACTCAATTTTTTTTAACTACTCAAAACTCGCTAAACTCACAGTGCAGGTTGTAAAGTATACGAATCATCTGTACGATACAGTACTCTGCGTTGAAGTCATTCGTCGCCGGCAAAAATACAATATTCACGCCAAACAATACCGAAATTTATTAAAAATTATGTTATTAATTTTTATATATTTTGTATTGAAATCGATTTAAATGCAATAAAATATAACGAATACAATCGAAAACCGATATATTTAAGGCAGTCGATTTCACGTCGATCGAAAAACAATTAACAGCCGGGACAGTAAACAAAACATAATATTATCGGAAACCCAAGGTAACCAGTTGTGGGTTGAAAAGTAAAAACCAAATCGACAATTTTTTTTTTTAACTCGACTCGTTAATGCCCGACCGTCTTGATCGTATTATTATTATTACTTATATCGCCACAGATTTCGACCGATAATGTCGTCGTCTGGACGTATTTGTGCGATTTCTCCCGCGAATACTTCAGTCGCACGAGTATGTTATAGCGTTCCCGGAGGAGTCTCTTCGTCTCCACGTGCGGCGGATTTCGACGTGAAATCGCGCGGTTGTCGCGATAATATAATTATTATTGTATTTTTTTTTTCTTTTCTTTTCGTATTATTATATTATTACGGACGCGCAGCGTCCCCGGCTCGGCATAGCGGTACAAACGATTTTTTTTTTTTTTTTGAATGCGACGAGAGACGACGACGACGACGCGGATCTCGTTACGTATTGCTCGGCTGCGATATTATATTATTTTTCAAAGACGGCACTGCAACAACACAATATATAATAATAATTATTATTATTATTATTATTATAAACTGCTGCGACGCAGGAGATCGCGAAAACCACGTCCTACATTTTTTTTTTTTTTTTTTACTGTTTCTCTCTCTCTCTCTGCCCGTCTTTCATTACATTTTATTAGTTTCGTAATTATCAGCAGCGCGTCATAATGATAATATGTCGTCGTCGACGCGTACGGCACGACGAAAATTCCGCGTACTCGCCGTTTTCTGACGTACAAGTGCAATATTCTGCTCGAGTTTCGGTTTTCGACACGTTTATTAAATAATAATAATAATATCGTAGCAATGGCACAGTAATATTACCTATATAACAGTCGCCGGTGGTGCAGGTTTATCCCTGGAAACGGTGCTTACGAAACCTTATAATACGAATAATATTATTACGATGATATAGTGTAATGTTATAACACACATCGTCATAACGCAAACCGACGTGCGGTTGTCATGCTCGCGATAAAGATAATAATAATATGACGTTAAAAAAAAATAATAATAATAATAATTTCCCGGTAAATAAAAAATGAGACTGTACGTAAATTATTATAATATTATACGTCGCAGACCGTTTGTGTGGCGAAACACTATGTTATCATAATGTATCAGATATTATAATGTGTAGGTACATATTATAAACAGTCGTACGAAAATATAATAATACACCGTACGTAATATAATCGGTGTGCACGCCGATGACGACCGATCAATAAAACGTGCCTATTAGTGTATTATTAATTGCAATAATATATTACGTACATAGTACTATCGAAGCCGATGAAATAGTCACTGTTATGATAATATTATATAGACAGCCGCCTGGTGACTATATGTACCGCGGGCGTGATCCATTTAACGTAAGACTGCACAGTCATTATTCCAAAAATTACCTATGATAAACGTCTTTTAAAATATTTTTTTCATAATTTTAGGTCGTTCGAAACAAAATTTTTCTAAAAAAAAAATACATTTTTACTATTATACTATATACTTGTTGACAACGTGCATTCCGAAGCAGAAGAGTAATATATGTTACGAGTTATAACTTATTTTAAACTTATAACAGTGTTTCGTTGTAAATATTTTTAATTTTATTCATTGTAATTTTATTGATTTATTATTATTTTTTTTTATTTTTACTCTTCATTTAACAGTAAACTTTTTATAAATATCGTTTCACATATATTTTCATTTTTCTCTTTTCTCTAATAATGATTAAATTCTACAAAAAATTAAAAATTAAAATATTTTGCATGCTATATTTATAACCTAAACTATTACGTTAAACATCTTTGAATTTTTTCTAAAAGTGTTTGTTTTAAATGTTCATGTTCAAGCATGATCTTCGATCGAACAAAATTAAAAATATTTTAAACTTTTTTATAAATGAATAAATACACTTAAAATCTTTATATTTTAATTCATACTTACATGCAACGTATATTTAAAACTTACTTAGCAACAAATTGGGACAGTAGAAAAAAACTTGAAAAAGCAGCAATACATCCGTGCCCCAGTTATAAGTCATTATTAATAATATAAGTATCTATTTAAAGTATGATTGCGAGAGCAAAGTAGCTGACGGGAACCACATTGGTCCACCACTCGGCTCATCAATACGACTGAACGTCGTATGACGCGAGCACAATATTTTTCCAAAATAAAAAATGTTGTTTCGTAAAGACTTAAGGGTGTCGTGCAAGAGAAATATAAAAAATAACGAGTGTCCTGCGGCGCGTTAAAATGGACCACTCCGTATTCATATACCTATAATATACTAGCCGCAGTGTTATATTATTGTAATCCAGCTGATATTATCGTCGTGCGTCTATAATAATATAATATTATGTGTTTTACACTTGTATATAAGTCGGGTGCGATACGCGTTTCTCGGCGGAAATCTCGTGCGATATGTAGAAAATCAAATGCCAGTGGTGTGAAGGGCGGCGAGGGGATGGGGAGAGTAAAAAAAAAATAAATAAAACAGAACAATACCGTATACACACATATATTATAAATAGCTACCTATAGATATAAATTATACGTTTAATAATGTAATATATACGCGCTAGGTGCGGTGTATATTATACAGGGTGATTCATAAAGCGTAAAACACTCATTATCTCAAAAAGTATTAATGTTTTTGAAAATATTTTTTTACATATAGCTTCAAGTTGTTAAAAAAACTATGTTTTTATTAAAAAATTATATTTTTAAATATTTTTTATCTATATAATTTTTTAAGTTTTTTACTTTTTTGAATGACAGCATAGAGTTTTAAATTCATATTCCAAAGCAGAATATTTTTCTATGTATTTTGATGCATAAAAATCTAATTTAGGGCGAGTAGTCTATGAGGTATAAGCATTTAAAGTTTTGATGGGTGGAGTGGAGTGGTATGTGGTTACCCCGCAAATGTGTGTCCACTACTCCGCTTGTCAAAACCTTAAATACTTATAACTCATAAACTACTCGTCCTAAATTCGATATTTATGTATTAAAACACTTATTCTGCTTTGGAAAATGAAATTAAAACTCTATGCTGTCATCCAAAAAAGTAAAAAACGTAAACAATTATAAGGATAAAAAATATAATTTTTTAATAAAAATGTGGGTTTTTAACAACTTGAAACTATGTAAAAAAATATTTTCAAAAACATTAATACTTTTTGAGATAATGAGTGTTTTACGCTTAATAAATCACCCTGTATATGTTTTATTTATGTGTTCCGCCGCGAGTTTTAATGACGCGCGCGCGATATCTCGGCCGGACGGAGGCTCAGGTCCCCAGGTCGGGGCGTGAATATCCTTTGGCAGCAGTCCCCCCCCCCTAATTCCAGCGCAGTCCCATACGTGTAATCACAACAATAACGCTATGCGTGTATAATACAATATGATAAGACGTACAGTGTACGTGCGCACGTGTAAACGTGAAACGCATAAAACATTATATTGTAATGCACTGTAAATAATGTCGTACAGTGTGTTGCGCGTCAGACTGCACTCGCGGTCAACAACTGCGGTGTCGTACCTAGGTACGTACGCCATGTAATGCAATAATATCGTGTACGATATATTATGATTATATTATCATGACGTACATGATAATACATGCGCAGAACGCGGTGCGCACATAGATAATATAAGAATGGATAGGACATAAGAACTTATCACATGAAACTTTAGTGATACTATTTTTAATGTTATGTGGGGCAAATATTGATATGATAATTGATAAATAATAATTAATATTTTTAATATTTTAAATATTTAACAAAGTTTAGAGTAATTTTCCAGGCACAAGTGGTACATCAATCAAAATACAAACTGACAAATATCTAAATATAACTGACTATCATGTTATTCATTATTATTTAATAAAATAGTTTTGCACATAACCTTAAAAAGCCCCATATCGTCTTTCTCTCTTTACGTTCTCTCTCCCCCAAAAAAGCACACAGCCCCATATGGAACTGGTATAGGCATGTCCTATCCATTCTTATATTATCTATGGGTGCGTACGACAACGCGCACTGTAGTTATTAAAACTGCAAGAGCTACGACCTCATTGTAACGGTGCAGAATCGCGTTTTCGGCGAGTCACGGGCAGCACGTGGTTAGTGGATATCACGCGCGGTTACCGATGCTCTATGATGACAAATAGATAACGATACTATAGCGTCGTCGACAGTGTACGTCGAATCTAAAAAAAAAAAAAAATCGATTTTGCGATATCTTAAGACGTACGGCTTGCACATCGACCTATTATTATACCGAAGTGATTAGAGTTTGACCAGAAAGTTTCACTCGCAAAATCGGCTGTGGAAAAAGACGGAGCTAGGTAAATTGGGTTCGTTTTGAAAGCGGTAAGTTGAGTCCCGGGTATAAAAAGGTAATAGGTAAGTTGGGTCCCGGCTATAAACCATTGGCGCAATTAGGTCTCATAAATATTTCATACTTATGTAATTTACTTTTGAACAATTATGTTACAATAATACGTCATATTGCATACAGTGGTACACCGCCTGGACACCAATTAATTCTACGCATGATGTTAATGTGTGTACACTGTACGTACAGGTATTCTTATCGCGGATTTTATTATGCTGGCCGTAGCCACTTTTCTCCAAAAATTAAATACCCCATTTTTTTAATTATTTATACCATATATTGTAACATTTTACGTACTATAATATTATTTAGCGTATTGACATTTTTTTCCCGGTACACATTTTTTCAATCATTTATACCATATATTTTTTATTTAAAACATAATATTATAAAAACCACATATATTTTAATTTATATATTTTTTTCGGGGACCCAATTTACCGAGAAAAGGTCATACGGGACCCAATTTACCAATCCCGAAAAAGACACCAACGTCCTCTACTAACACCTGAATGGTATAGGCCATATATAGGGTACACTGTAATCACGATTTAAGATGCACAGGTATATCTTAAATTGTGACTGCAGTCAACTTTTTTCTCGCGGGGATTCTCAAAGGGCAAAACCGCTTGCTGCAATCTTAAGCACCACAAAAAACTCGAATCGGTAGTCACCTTATCATATCCCGGTGTGCAGCCATTATATATTAAGGCCCCTGCAAACGTGTCATTTTTAAGGAGTTGTATTTCGACAATTGTTTCGTTCGTTGTGGTCACTGATCGTCTTCGTGTGTGTACTCCCCAAAAATCACCCGCATTATACATATTAGGTACGCACCCACTTGCACATGTAATTTAGTCATTAGATCAAAATATTTTAAATCGATTTGTGGACGTAAAATAGCTATTATAATAATATGTCGAATTTCATACTTCGGTAAAACGAGTCCGGAAAAATGTAATTCGTGGAGACGGCGATACCCCAGTGATAGTCTCTCACTGTGCATTAGTTGTAAGTTGTATCCGAATCAAATATAATATTATATTATAATATGTAGCCATTTCTACATATTATATAATATAGTCACTATATAAATTCAGCCTAATCGTCTAATGCACACACAAATACTGGATAATAGCTGGATAAAAAAAGGGAATAATATTATAACCCACCGCATGTATAATACTATGGAACCTATATAACCGGCAGTGGCGTGCACAGATTTTTTGAAAGGAGGGAGGGATACGAATTTTTTACTGTTTTCAGATCGAGTCATACAGCGGTAGATATAATATACTTTGATTGCTTTATCGTCAATTTTATATGTGACAAAAATAATTCAACGGGGAGGCATATGAAACCCTCGTCGCCCCGTGATAACTCTATAATTTATCAGCGAAAGGCCCATCAGTCATTGGCTCGTTATATTATGTTTAAAATGTATACGAGAAAAATACTAAATTCCCTTCAAAATTAAAACCCTAAGACCACCTATGGTGATCGTAGTAAATATTAACCTAACTCATATTATTATTCTTGTCGAGTCCGGTTTTATAATACGCCAATAATAATAGCACTAATATAATATAAACAGTGTTTTATAAAAACACAAACATACAAGTATCTATATTTTATAAAATCAACTTTTAAATATGACGATCAAGCTACTTAAATATTTGATTTTATCGATATGTCAACGACCAACAAATGATTCAATTTACACTAATTTGTATATACCATATATATTTTACTACTCAGTACTATTTACTTAAGGATTGTAATATTGTATACAATTTGTTGATATGTCAAATGTTACATATAATCAGAGGTGTTCCCAATATTTTTTTTGAGAGTATACTAAGACTCTAGTCAAGGTGAAGATCCATGATTTAGTAATAAACATGAATATTTAATAATATACAAATATTTTTACTGTGGTCTATAATTATAAAGGATGTGTTAAAAATATGAAAAAAAAAATCAAACTTTTAAAAAAAGCTTGAAATTACCTTTATAAGTCAATAAAATATGAAAATATACAAATACTAAAAAAATTAATTAAATAAATTGTTAAAAAATAATTTCTGCATCTTATTTTCGTCGTCTATTTCTTTTCTTTCTTTACCTCTAGGAGTGGAAACGGCAGAACGGTGATCTCTTAACCAAATTTTAATATAAGGTCTAGGATTAAAATCTGCAATTGAAGGGCCATTGATAGAGATGAACATCAAATCTGACACATTTTCAATGTTTAATCTAGTCCTTAAATCAGTTATTGTCAAATTCATATCGGAAAACCCTCTTTCACAATCAGCTGTTGAAGTTGGGAGTATATTTAATGCTTTCATGCAACTAGAAAAAACATTTCTTGAACGGAAGTCAACTACACTTTCAAATTCAGAAAAACCTAATGTCCGCCAAATTTTGGAAGTATCCCATACATCTTGTATTTGATTATCGATTTGACTATCACTAACAAAATTATCTTCATTGGGCATCACTAGCTCGTGTGAACTAGTAGCACAAATGGCATATGTGTAATAGGCCGGGCGCCTATAACCTGTATATACGTACAAAGTACAAAATATAATATTATGTTATACGTTAAGTAGGTACTTGGGCACATAAGCCTAATCGAGCCGGTGTCTTTTAACTGCAGTAAACACTACCGAATGAGTCAGCTTTTTTGTGCGTGGAATATAATATAATATATTATTTAGTCTATGTCCTGGTTGCGCGCTAAACCTCCCTCGCAATTTCTCAAAATGCCTCTGGCGTGATAATTGTAAACGCGATATAACATGGCAATAAATATTATATACTTCTTAAATGTAAGTTGAATATAATATATTACATAACGTTATAAGATTCGTTTGTTATAATTTTAATATATTGTGATCATCGTGCCATTGTTATCCTGACACACGACTTCACTTCCGTTTACAATATATTATATTACATATATAGGTAGGTACCTACACTCGTATATTATGTACACACAAATCGGTCACGTCCAAACGTATTGTACCTTCTCTTTTCTTAAATCGTTTCCTATAATGTTTCTATCTCTGATATATAATTATATAAACGCGTATCTGTATAATACCATTTCACATAGATACCTCTAATATATAAATCACCAAAATAAGTTCAAAATTAAAATGTTATCTACGATAGGTAACATCTGACACGAATAACATTATAATATAACACATAGCTCAAGTACAGTTAATAATTATTTGAACTAAAAATCCTCTAAGAGTATCATGCATATCTACAGACTTAAACAGTCCAATGTGCAGCACAACAGTCGACGTTTACAAATGTTGGGTAAATAAAGTAACGAAGTCCACGTCCTTACATCTCGGCCCCCACACCTTCAAATTTTGATTCTAAACCTATAAAACAATCGGACATACCTCGTTTGTATCTGACTTACCTCAAGTAAATTGTGTTTGTTACTCGACGGTTTCCAAACTATCCCATCCTCAAATAACGTCGTGTTGCTGCAGGAAATAGTGTTATTTAATATATAATATTATTCGCCTAATCTATAAACATAAAAAAGTAATAGTTTAGGTACATTTATCGGTGTGTGCATTTTATCGTCATACGTACACGATTCGTCCTTAACTCTATTCCTTCGGCCTTCGCAGCATGGATAATATATCCGCATACAGGAATTGACGTGCGAAATTATAGGCCTGAGAAATAATTATTCTTCTCACAAAAACGGGTAACTATATTATTATAAACCTAAATATTATATGAACATCTCCGGCGCAGTCTCATATTATACCACGATCCGTATACCACCTACCTGTATAATACGGGTGGCGTAAAATAATATATTTTTTTATTCGACGCGTATAATATTAGTGTTTGTGGGCGACGTAGCAGGAAGCATAATAATAGTATATTATAATATTATATTACAGTAGGTGCACGCACACTCGTCGTATCATATTTTTACTCACATACTCGCATTCGCTACACATATAATATAATACGCCAGTATACGGATAGGAAAACGCGATTCGGCGGCAATAACGAGACGACCGCGACGATAAATCATTATGCGCAGTCGTTTAAAGCGTATTTTTCGGTACTTGGGGCGCAAACGGTAGCGCCGGGTCCGTCGCCGCCTCCGCGCACACAATATATTATTATATTATTGCTACGAAATAGAAGCAAAAGTCTCGTGTAATCGCCACTATATAGTACACACTGTGAACTATATATATATATACACACACACATATTATATACGACGGACGGACTACCGGGCAATCGTAAAATTAACACGTCCACCGGCGGTGCAAGCGCTTCAATTTAATATTATTAAAAGGTAGGCACAGAGTCTGCGGCGGCGGCGGCGGACCGTGTGAACTGGACGCGACGACTGCACTACACACACACACATACGACGTGCTGCGACGTTTATATATATAATAATAATAATATATAATAGTCTCTCTGTGGTGTATATTTTTTTTTCTTCTTTCGCCGGACAAAACCAAATTACAGGGTACACCTCGGCACATCCGTACACCTCATTTGACCGATCGCTTTTGCGGGCGGGCGGGCGCGAGCGCGCGCGAGAGAGAGAGAGAGAGAGAGAGAGAGTGAGAGAGATAGGTCGTTTCGTACGTACGTCGTGCGTGCAGGTCGTTTTGAATAATATTATTATATATAATATGTTTCATATATAGTTTCGGACGATGGTATATATTATGTGTATATAGGTAGGTACGCGGCGACGATGACTCGAGTTCGGGCGATATTATATTGTACGTGTGTGCCGTCGAATTTCCCAAGAAAATGCGCAATATGCACGCACACACCACGACGCGGCTATACCATTATAATATCGTATATATATACGTATATGTGTGTGTGGGTAAGTCGAGAAAGACTGCCGTTTTAAGTACATATATTATAGATCGAGCGAAATCGTCCATTCCGCGCCATTATTTTATGACCCACGGGCCACGGCTATATAATATAATATTATTATAATATTGTAGGTGGGTATGAGCGCATATATAATATTATACGTATATAATAATATGTCATTACGTGTGGAAACATACTCGTTACATATATTGTATACTGCAAGAGTATATTATATGCAGGCGTACTGCGCGGTAATGCACTTTTCATTTCCAAACAGGTCCATTTCAATGCCCCCACCCCCCCCCCCCCCCCACTTTCGAAATTTGAACTTTTGACCACGCCAAACGTTTGTGCATTGTTTGTGCACCAAGTCCAATCGTTTGTGCACAAATACTGAAAGCCCTATCCAAAAAACAAAATGGGGGGGGGGGCATTGAAACGGTAGCCCCCTCACATTGAAAATTTGAATTTTTGATTGTGCCAAACGTTTGTGCATCGATTGTGCAGAAATGTGCACCAGGTCCCAACGTTTGTGCACAAAAACTCCCAGCGCTATCCAAAAAACAAAGTGGGGGGGGGGGGGGCATTGAAATGGACTTTTTTCAAACTATACCTAAACAATATAGTAGTTACGTCAGCACGTTTTTCGAGGATTACATTATGAGCTCTGCGAAAATATATAGATGTGCCGTGGAAAACTGGAAAAACTTCGCAATCGGTACACGCAAAGTACCTATCGGCCATAGATGTCAGGTCATATCTGCAGCTGTCGTATCCATCGGGTATCTGTCGGGTCATATCCATCTATATCAGTCAGGTGTACCTATATCACGTGTCGAAACATGCTAGTTACATATTATTATACTGCAGGAGTATTCCTATCAAAATTTAAAAAATTACAAATTCATTTCAACCCCTGTGCCCCTGTATACTCCAAGTCCAACCACCCTTCACCCTAGTGGTGGTGGCCCTGGGACTGCATGGTAATCTAATTTTCACTTTCAAACGGTACACAAATTATACGCACGCTCGTTTTTGAGGATTATGAGCTCTACGAAAATGTAGAAAATGTGCCGTGGAAAAGCTTCTCGATCGCGTACGGCCCACTCAAAGTATCGCGACCTTAGATATCAGGTCATATCTGCAGCTGTCGTATCGAGTCACATCCATCTATATAAGTCAGACCCACAGATATATATATATACTATAATACTAGATGCCCGACTCGGAGACCATACTCGAAGCCAACCTACCGTCATAATATAGGTTGGGCAATGTTTACAAATCAATGTTATAAATCTTCTATCTGTAATATTGATAACAGATTGTAAACATTGCCCAATTTACTCGGCTTCAAAAACCCATACACACAGTAGAATATAGAGTCGGGCATCTAGTATATTAGTATATATCTATGGTCCGGCCTACCTATACCCATATCGAGTGTCGAAACATCCCATAGTCACATATAATAGGTATATAATTATTATACTGCAAGAGTATTCCTATCAAAATTTCTGCAAAAATAACAAATTCATTTCAACGGGCCCCTGTATACTCCAAGTCCGACCACCCTTCACCCTAGTGGTGGTGGCCCTGGGACTGCATGGTAATTTACTTTTCATTTTCAAATGGTTCACAAATTGTACGCACGCTCGTTTTTGAGGATTATGTGCTCTACGAAAATAAAAGTGCCGTGGAAAAGCTTCTCAATCGCGAAAGGGCCCACGCCAAGTATCGCGGCCATAGATATCAGGTCATATCAGCAGCTGTCGTACCGGGTCACATTCATCTATATCAGTCAGGCGTACCAATATCACGTGTCGAAACATCCTATAGGATGCTATAACTATGGTTACACATCATTATTATACTGCAGGAGTATTCCCATAAAAATTTCTGCAAAAATCACAAATTCATTTCAACTGGCCCCTGTATACTCCAAGTCCGACCACCCTCCGCCCTAGTGGTGGCCCTGGGTACTGCACGGTAATCCATTTTTCATTTTTAAACTGTAAAAGCTTCGCAATAGTGTATATTATATAGGACACACAAAGTATCGGCCATCGATACCAGGTCATATACATATTATACGTCATAATTCAGTCAGGCGTATAATGTAGCATCATATAAATGTCTATTTTGTATATTAATAATATGATATATAATATAATACTATATATAGACAACTTTCCATTCACACGCCGCGTTCTCCTCCCGGATACCGAAAAACATTTCATAATATTATTAACATTATCTCCGCAGACGATTAAACATTTATCGCGGCTAAATGGCAATAGTTTAATGTATTTTATACGTTTTGAAATTCACCGGCCCGAAAAATTCGGTGATGGAAATATTGTTATTATGTCTGTGATTGGATATTAAGTATTAACCTGCATTAATATCGATACTTGGTCACTATATTTTTTACCCACGTGGATTAAAACCATAACCACGTGCTTGTTTATTTCTTCCAACAATTTGCTCGTTGCCCGTAAGAAAAAATTTACTGACTATAGTCACTGCCGTCTGCAGATTCAAAAAATGGAATATTATATGTTTATATTCTTAAATTCTATTTTTTTTTAACATAAATGATATTTTTTGTTTGTGCTGGTTGGTACAGATTATTTCACTTTTCTAACCGATTCTTCCCAGCGCTTTGTCAGTATCACCATAGAAATGAATAAAATTACCTATTTCCCACTAGCTATATAATATACGTGAAGGTACAATTTATTGACGGTTAACACAATACTATTTATTATTTATACGTTTTCTTCGAAGAGGAAAATATCGAGTGACGGGCTACGTTCATGGTTCATGTCACGTGATAATTTTCTTTTTTTAATTTTTCAACACCATTACACCGAATATTAAAATATAACCAATCGTTTGATCGAACAAAGTTTAAAATTTAAACAATAAACCATAATATAGAGTTGACTTTTTTTCGGGCAACAAAGTTCACGGGGTCTGTAGCTATAGTATAATATTATATACCGATGTATATGCATACCGATTTCACAAAATTCGTATTGATGACAATATATATGGTGAGCAGTGTTCGGATTAGATAAGTATTTTTTTATCTAGATAAAGATAATGGAACTCAAATGTATCTAGACAGATATAAAAGATAACTTAACTCATATTTATCTAGATGAAAAAAAAGATTTAATTTTTTTTTAAATGGGTTTTAAATTTAGGTATACTTTAGTTGGGCACTAGGAACATAATAATAATAATAATTATATAAATAAAAATAATTGCATTATTTATAAACCATACACTTGGTTTGAAATTTTTATAAATATTTAAAATGCGTTTGTACAATTTTGCGATTTTTATCAATAAAAAATGTATCTAGATGGATTTATTTAGACTAGTAAAACAATTATCTAAGATGAACGTTTAGACGCCTTATAACTATTTATCCAGATAAGATAAAAGATGAACAAATAATTATCTAGATAAGTCCGAACGCTGATGGCGAGGCGTATAATAGCTGTGGCACCTTTATTGATATACCACGACCACTCGCCGTGATGGATATAGGATCCTAGGTACAGAAGTCATCAGATATTCTATTCGAACACGACGCGCGTTGTGCATAATATACTGATATAATATAATGTGAGTAAAATATAACAGTGATAAACTGCAATAATATGATGTGCCACCCACCCTGCCAGCAGGCAATCTCTTAAATTTCAACACACAGACAGTGTGCGCGGCGTGTAATACGCAATTTATAATCACATAGTAGATGTAGTGAAAAAACTGTATTAGAACATTATTTACATAATACGTCAATTATTATCATCGTATATCATAACGCGAACATAACATAATATAGTACGGTGCGTTCGCCAACTGTTGCAGAGAAAACGATGACACGGTTTTTTTTTTTCATCCTAATAATCCGATGCGATGTCGTGTGCAGATGATGACACTGTCGATTTGTGGCTTAGGTTATTCTGCGTCTTCCTGTAAAAAAAAAAAAAATAATACCGTAGTCACACCTCAGCGGTCGGATAAAATTATATTTTCATATCGTTATAAGCAAGCGGGGTCACCGTGTATGAGGTTACATAATATAATGATAGTTAATATATTATGTTAATTTGTCATTTATAAAATATTCCGTGTATATAGGCGTCCACAACAGCCAGAAATGTCATCAGAGGAAAGGTGGGGGGGGGGGCGAGCGACCAAGTGTATTTTTAAATTTTTTGTCCAATTTAAAATTTCGTTAGACTGTAACGAGCTGTGACTACGTATATAATAATAATAATAATGATATATTCAATAATAGACATAAATGCTGCAGGGAGCACGTAACCCCGGGTGGCATACATCGATAAAACTAATAGTAGTAATATCAGTAATCCCGGAAAGCCTAATAGTAATAACATCAACGGTACCGCACAACACGTGATAAGTATATGCACGCATTATCCATATTCTAGGAAAAACGAATATTATAATAAGCGTAAAAGATCATGACTTTGTACAAAATATATACTCCTAAAATAGCATAATTATACGAATGACGTCTAAAGGTGACCTCAGGAGTACGCAGAGATATACCGTTTTTATACTAAAAATGCCATAGGAGGGAGCTATTAGGAATAACCGACGAGGTACGTCGATGGACAAGTGTCCATCAGACGAGCACCAGCAGAGAAACCACCAAGTCAATTATTAAGTCACATCTCGTTTACCAAAGTTATTAGTTAATTATTTTGAACTTAGAATATTTACGTTTAAATTACAAATAAATATACATAACTCATACAGTCAACTTGTTATTTATTCTAAAATACTTCCATTATTGAGCTGAAGTAGTTGGTTCGTTACAAGACATTAATATACCTACATTTGTTAGCCATGGCGACGAAGGGTTAGGGGGATAGGATATAATACTGATTCTGTCATACAATTATAACTCACGATGGTTACCGATACTTATTAACACAATGTATATTGTATTCATATATATAATACGTTTATCTTCGAAGTGAAAAATATCGAGTAGCGCTGTACGTTATTATGTCACACGATCGCCACTTTATCTTATGATAAAACGACGATTTTTTTTATATCAAATATATTTTTTTCTTCTTTTCCCTATTGAGATCCGAGCACCGTGCCATCATACGCACATCGCCGTACCGTTTTCGCTTACTTAAATACTGTTCACATTGGTAGGTATAGTATATTATGACGTGCAGAGACACATGCGCGCTGCTCTGCGTGTAAAAACCGGATAAATGATTAGCCGCGTTCACTGTTTACTGCGATATATATATATATATATACATACCGTATACCTATAAGTTGTGTACGACATGTCGCGCGGCAGACGTACGCGACGGTTATTAATTCTACAAATCGCAATAATTAGCCGCTCGCGGAACGTGCATATACGCGCTCAAAGGGGTTTGAGAGACGTACATAGAATAACACATAAAACGGGTATATAATACGACCGTAAACTAGTTAACACACGTATGGTATATACCGGGTGAACCATTCAACGGGGGACGATCGCGTTAGTTCAGTGAACGGGCACGCCGAAGTTATTGAAAATAAACGACTTTTTGATTTTTTTTTCGATTTTTTATCGTTACGATTTTTTTTTAAATTTTATCCTATTTTCAACGACAACTTAATATACATTTTTAGTCTGATACTCCGGTGCAGAGTATTATTCGGTGTATTTCGATTTATGAAAACCGAATTTCGGACGAGTATAGTTCGTCATGGTCAATAATATGTTAGTATTTAAAGTTTATAGATGAGAGGAGTAGATTTTTCGGGGTACCACTGCTGCACTCTCCTCAACTATATATCTGTAGGTACTAACTTATAACTAAAAAATTGATCGTTCAAAATTCGATTTGTCGTGTGCACCGCCGAAGAACTTCGACTGCTTCGGAGTAAGAAATTTAAATAAGAAACACCCATAGCACGGTACTCAATATTTTTCTTCTATACGATGAAAATCTATAAACCGTAAATGGGTTTTTGTTAATATAGGTAACCGTCGCATGACAACGAAAACGTCTATTTCGCAAAATCTGTTAGAAAAATAAAATATTCGTACTCAGGCCAAAGACTGCATAACATTATAGAAACACGATGCCAAATTTTTTTTTAGAAAACTGTTGTTTTTCGACGACTCGAAATCGCGTTATAAAAATAATATCAAAAAAAAAAAAAAAAAAACTCAATGGTTTTTGAAACGACGCGTCTCACGGCAATCACCCGGTATATATAACTTGCACATCACCGCGCACACACACATACGCGAACATGTTATGTAGGCACGCTATGAGCTGCAGACGATGCGACCATCATCATCGTCGAGCGATATAGTTAACGACACACGCGTAGCTCGCAGGACGTATACATTACCCATTTAATATTATTTGTATACCTATGTACAGTCTATATAATAGTATATACCTAGGTATGCGTCCCGCGTGTACATAATAATATTATCATCTCTCGTCGGCCGCCTCCGCCACCGCGACCAGGGTATTTATTAAACGACGTTAAAAAAACGACATCCATATTACATGTACCGCACGTCGTACACAATACACAATACGATATATTATATTATCGTTATCACTAGGGCTCGGATTTATATGTATTAAAAAAACCAAAATATGTAAATATATATGTAATAATAAATCACTTTATATGTGATTAAAAAATGAAAATATGGAATACAAAAAAATATAAAAAATTGCTTTATAAATGACATTATTAACTAATTTACTTATTTTACTACTATTATTCATTATTCATTTTGATTATCTTGGTCTTGAAAGCAATGAGATACCATATACATGCTCAAATTTTCAAAGTTGAACCTACGATTTGGTCGTAACACAGATTTGTACCGACTGAAGGAGCGCTCGACTTCCACCGAGGTAATAGGTGCAAATTTCATATTTGCAATGTCCAAAGCAGTGAGTTCAGCCGGAAATATTACCCCATTAATTTCGCAATGTGTATCTCTAATTAATTTTAGGCAGTCTAAACCAGGATTTTTATGTAATACGCTGTGCATTTTTTCTTTTACTGCAACTCCCAAGGGTCCTTGTACTTGTTCTATGCATTTTTCAGCTTCTTCTATAAGTCCTAAACTTTGAACTAAAGTCATTTTTCTTGTTTCTAGTTGTTTTATTGTATCTTCTAAAAATCCAAAATTAACAGATATATAAATTAAATTATTTTTATTATTCCCGTTCGTCGATGTGGGTATACTGACTCGCTGTCAGTACTTCAAACGCAAACACGTATTAATAAATCGTTATCTATCATTTATCGAGGTAACAAATGTCGAATATAATATTATATCGACCGTAGATTACGGTCGATTAGTTCAATAATTGGTATTATTTTGTTTACGTACTTTTTGAAACATAGGAAATCGTATACATCGTATACAACTATTAATAAATCGTATATTGTCGAAATATGTAGGGAAAAATGGAATTATTGAGAAATATGTAAAAATATGTACTTATGACAAAATATGTAAAAATATGTAAAATAAAATATAGTTCATTACAATGGAAATCCCTTGAAACGAATTTATCACTTACCTAAATTAATTTATCAAGTCACAGTAAAAATATGTATTTACATATAAATCCGAGCCCTAGTTATCACTTATCATTGTCGAATAGCTGGTACCTGCGATATACCTACGCGGCATTATCAATAGTAATAATAATAATAATAATCATATGATATTATTATTGCGATGACACGACGAGAAGACGACGCCGGGCGTTTGGGTTTTTTTAATTCATTCTTGCCGTTTAATGTGATGATATTATAAGCGCACATTATTATTATTATTATTATTATAATCTCGCGGCCAGTTTAGACTTCCGTCCGAATTTCGTACGAATCGAAATTTAAATTAATACGTTATTATAGTATTTTAGCTCCGAAAGCTGTGCATTCGTGTGCAGCAATGCCCGAACACCACGGGGGTGTCGTCGTCGTACGTCCATAATATATTATTATTATTATTATTATTACTGCTATTGCTATTATTATTATTATTATTATCACTGCCGCCGCGGCGGAAATAAATTATGAATTAATTTCGGAGCCCGGCAAAATCGATTCGAAATATAAATTAATTTTTTTTCCCCAATATTGCGTATGCGCATATAGATACTGCACGTGCGAGAGACGTCGTGTAAATATTTATTCAAATATACGACGATGTTCACCCGAAGGTCGGCTGTCGTACCCATGTATACATTGTATTATTATTATAACCCATCCGCCGCCATCGCTCGTATACACGGGTATGACGTACGAAATTGAATATTAAATCGAATTAAAACGATAAATTCAATCGACCAATATAATCTTATTTATAATAATAATAATAATAATAATAATAATACGATATTACTATTATTTTTTTTTTTTCGTTCGAGAGACACTGCAATGTATAGTTATGGACACCGTGTTATACACATGCGGCGGCGTATAAATAGGTATTATCATTGTATATTACATTATATTCTTGGACTCTGGAGTGTGATATTATTATACAATTGTGTTCGGCAAACGTTTTGTTTACGACTTACGAAAAACGTCCCGAGTCGTTTAATCATTTTTAATGGAAAAAAAAAAAAAAATCTCTCGTGCCTTGGCAGCGCAGTTCGTCCACACATACATTATAATAATATATTACAATACTTCTCTCGCGTCCTTTCCGCCGCTGAGACAGATATTATAATATATATCGTGTTATATCATGTACCTATATATATATATATATATATATATATGATGAGTACGACATCGTAAGTATATAATACGCATATCGATGTATAATGATTTTTACGACCAGACCGGGTCCGTCGCATATAGCTTTCGTTTCAACCACCCCGGGGGGTACACCCCGAATCCCGATCCCACGATTCGTTTAAGTGCTCCACATAACACGCGCGGCTTCGACGTCATCCGCTAAGTATAACATAATATATATCACGAGACGTAATACCGCGGTTTAAGTCGTCGTATGCGAGATATCGGTGCGCGTCTACCGCGGTTAGGCTGCGGGTATATAAGCCGATATTTAAATTTTTAAGTTCTAATAACGGCCGTGCACCATCGGCGCCGACCTTGACATTTCCGAACGACGGCAGCCCATTAATCAATCGATTCTACTACGAACGACTGTTGAAAAATTGTTTTTTTTTTTTTTGTTTTATTATATTTTCCACTCTTGACGATCACAACGTGATAGTAAAAAGGGGCAATGTGGGGGGGGGGGGGTGGTACCATCGGCTACAGGTGCCGAGTGTACGCCTCGTCGTCGAGGGACGAGGAGTCGCTGCAGCAATGTACGAGTATTAAATATTTCAATTCAATATAGTAAATAATTGAAATAATTGCATCATATATATATTCGAAAAACTATTCCGATTTCATTCAAATCCCAAACAACTCGTCTCACGACGATTCTCTTCAAACCAGTGGTGGATATCGGTAAGGGGGGAACGACCACCCGCGCCCTTGGGATTTTCACCATCACTATACATTATTACGATATAAATTAACGGGATGGGTTGAACGTCATTACCACTGGGGATTTGAAATTCACCCCCCCCCCACCCCCTCAGAACTAAGATAATATATCCACCGCCAGTGCTTCAAGCAATCTTATACTGCGCGGGTATCCACCCAGACGTACCTATTCCTTCAACCGATAATGATCACACCGTCCAAAAATTGTTGTTTTTAATGGAATTTATAAAAACTCTTGATTTACCTATGTCGCTTACACTTTATTTCAAAACGATATGGTTGTGTATTTATAAAATTATAAATATTGTTATCCGTGTTTATTTTGCTTTCATATAAATTCATGTCTCAATTTTTGTATTTTTGAGCGAATGTTTCAACTTTCACAGATTGAATTCGTTTATGCGTAATTATTGTATTACGTGCCATTCGTGGACCGCTCACTCATTTGCCGGTAAATCCTCACAAATCATTAAAAAATATCGTAGACCAAAATTATTTATTGTAATGTAATATATTATGTATGTTTTTGATTATTCAAATGTATATACTATTGTGTACAGAATCATATTATATTTATACAGAATAAGTCTCCGACCGATCGCATACCTCTCACAGCTGTTCACGAACCATCTGGTTGTTATACAAAACAAACTTTGACCCTACGAAGAGGTTTTGTCACGGTTTTTTGAATTCCGACGGAATCCTCTTCGATTACGTTCTAAATAATGAGCCAAAGCCTCGAAATAATGTAATATAAATATATAATATATTTTAATACAAAACATATTAAACAGCCAGCTGCCCTAATTATACGCAATTCTAATATATATACTATGTACAAGATAATTTCGAAAAACAACGTTTTTAAGTACTTGGTCGATATTAAACGAAATCAAGTAAGACGTTTTTTCCATATAATATTATATATATTTATATATCTATAGTAGTGTTTGACTACCACCTTGTTCAATTCGTGTTTGGCAGTCGATCCAAGCATATTTTTTATCACTTATCAATGATTTACTCGTTATACAACTTTAGATTACCCATGTTTATATGTAGCTAAACACATTGTAGGTATTCCTCTTCATGAATCACAATAATAATTGTTGCTGTTTATTATTATTATATATTATAATATCGTATCGACTCGCAAAACCGTAAACGTTTTATTACAAATATAATTATTACTATAGATTTTCACGTTTTAACTATAGCATTATAGCAACGTAGATACCATTTTAATTATAACCGATAAAATAATGAGAATATTGTACTATGGATATAAACGAAGAACATAGTTTCTCAGTTTTTAACATTTTCTTGCCTTAGCCAGCTGCAGGGGGTGCTCAAAATTAAATCGAATTAAATACGTAGACCTGCTCGCGTCCCGAAGAAACACCTAGCTACAAGGACGCGTGTGAGATCCAATTAATGACGGTGATGGCCAAAAGCCACAACGGCTCGTAACTGCAAGTCGGCACCTACTTACCTACCTATGTATATATAATACGAAATGCGGTGCCAGCGGTTTCTTCACTTTTCCACGGTCGGTCGTTGGTCCCGAGCAACCAGGTATAACGTAAATGGTAACATGGCTGGTATATGATATTACGTTCGTGCTCGTATATATGTATATGTATTATGCGTTTAGGTACACTACACGATTTCGGCGTGCGGTACTGTCTCGCCGTCTCTGTCTCGTGTGTGGGTGGAAGCGCGCGTCCCCCGTGGCGCGATAAAAGAAATAATAATAATAATAAAGAAGAGAGCCGAGACCGGATTGTATATACATTATATATTATATTATATAAAATGTAGATCGGTGCCTCGGGTGGTATAGTTTTGTCGAGATATACGCGCGCGAGCGCTCGCAGATAACTAATTTACATCCAATAATCGTGTTAACACGACGACAATACACTCTCGCACACACACACACACACACACACACACGGTGGTAGTCGGTCGATTCTCATTCACGTCTGGTTTTTTTTTATTATTATTGTTATTATAATTATTATCATTGCACAATCTTTTGATCTCGTTTCGTACGCGCAGTCAGCCCAGTCAGTCCGCAGACGTGTGTACAGGTTATGCACAGTATATACATATACCTACCTATCTATACGTAAGCGATTCGTCCCCCCCTGCCCCCCCCCCCCACGCACAAACCGAACTCTTTGTACCGCCGGTGTAGACGAACAATAACGCACAAGAGCGCAACATCTGCTCCCTGATCCGCCTGCGTGTGCGCGGATCGTAATCGATTGTCTAAAATCTAAGCCCGTACAAAATGTGTATTATGTGTTGTTATAGTTATTGCTCTTTCGACTTTTCATTTGTTTCTTATTTTCCCGCGCGCCTATATAATACCTACGTTGTAATACAGCTGATTATTATTAAATGTTATAAGTTTAAAGACCTTTCGCCCAAATCTCACACGCGCCGATAACACTAGCGTACCTATATATATATATTATAATATGTATATTATTATATTATTGTCATTATCTCCCGCCAGACGGTTCGCATTGTTAGGACGCGACACGAATCGTTCGATAAAATGTATAACTTCTTTTGTTTCGACTAGCTCACTCGCTCTCTGTTTCCATCCCTCTCTTTGTCTCTCTCTCTCACTCTCTCTCTCTCTCTCACCGCCTGTTCACCGAAACCCGGTATAAATTGTCGAGACCGCGTGTGGATGCGGAGTCATTAGTAAGTTAACCGTTTACCAGGTAGGCACTGTAATTATTTTGTTAAATTTTTATAGAAATTATCCTAATTTTTTAGTTGAAAACAATAAAATACTTTTATTTCACCAGGGATTTTTGCCTACTGATTTTTTTTTTCGTTTTTAGATGCTACTGAGCCAGTTGCTGATAAATTTATATAATATACTTCAGATGCACGGTTTTCTGTGCACTCCGTTATTGTTATAATATTTTGTAACCTATAGGTTTGACGTGAAATATTGTCCTCCTACAAATAAAATAAAAACGTTTCAAGATGACTATATAACTTGATATTTAAACATATAATATTATTCTATAATTATAACAATATTTTGCAATACAAATGCGAGATTAATTATTTTACTTATAAATTAAACTCACAAAATAATATAATAACATTAGGTCTGTACTTACCAATATATTATTTTTTTTAAAACTTATTTAATGAATCATGACTAATGGACTGACTAACGAGTAATGACCAAATGTCTATATAAAATTGTTATATAAGCTCTATAAAGAGAAAAATCGCATAATTCCATTATGCGTCATAGTCTACATTATATAGGCCAACAGCATCCACTATTCGCTAAATCGAAACAATAAGACTATTCCATGACAAATCGAATTAATTGATCGTATTTATTTATTTATAAATATACGCGACCGGCACAATGCACAATAATAATATTATAATATGTAATATAAAGTTCATCAATAACATTACATAGAATATAGCATGCATTTAATATTAGTTATGAATAGAAGATACGATAACCGTATTAACTACACAAAAAACTAAGTGTGATTGGTCCTTTTCGTGGACCTGCAGTTTCGTGATTCTCAAAATATAGGTCGATTGGTCCAATAATAGACGTACAATCGCAGCAATACAAGGAACGCGGGACGGCAAAAGGTTTCGCGGGAACTGAAATCTGCAGGGACCCTAGAGTTAACTCTAGATAACTAGGCGGGGGCGTCGACTTTACCGTCAAAAAGCTTAGGGTATTTTGTAAATTGAAATAATTTCGGCCTGTTATCAACTGGACATGGGGTGGATATGAAACGCAGCAGCATCGGTGCATAATAATATACTCGCACGATTCGTGTGCGTTCGTCGCGTTACACAAATTCTTTAGAAGAATATTTACTACTTAACGTAAACAATATTGTATAAAATATAGTATACCCTTTTTCCTTTTCGAAAATCGTTTGTACAAATTGTTTAATACCGACCTGCGACCGGAACGGAACAGAAAACTGAACCAGGGGCGGACTGGGAATAAAAATTAGACCCGGGGAAACTTCTTGAAATTCGGCCCAATGTCGGGCTAATAATAAAATATTTACAAGTGATCGGCTCAAATTTATATTGAATCAGCTCAAGTTTTCGGAAGGCCCAATCGGAGATCACCTCTCCCCCCTCCCCTAGCCTAGCCCGTCCCTTAGTCCGATGAAGACTGAGAATTTGAATTCAATTATACGAAAAATGATTCTGTGGCAAAACTACGGTTGCAGCAGACAGCAATCGCACGAAAAATAAATAAAATGCAGCAGGAAATACGAAAACAGATAATTCTTGTTTTTTCCCCAATTGTTAAGAAATGTACCGGGAATTTACACGGAAAAAAAAATTACTATTATATTATAGTTGAACATATTCTAGTAAATATAACTATTTCATAGGTAAAATAACTAAAATTATTTACTTTTTATTACTATATAAATATAGTTATTAGTTATGGTTAGATTTACTATATTTTATAATTAATGCAGTTTTTAATGTTTGAATCAACTAAAATATATAGTTAAAATACTATACTTCAGTTCGAATAACTATAATATTTTAGTAAATCTAATTAATCTTATAGCTATCCCTATAGCAATTATAATGTACAGTCAATCCTACTATTTTTGTAGTACAAACAACTGTTTTGTATTTTCTGTGTACTTATTACCCCCCCAACTCCCAAGTACCAAATAGATTCACTTACCTTCAAAAAGAAAATATTGAAGTTGAATACTGGAATAATTGGTAAACATAACGGTAGAATGACAGACACAAAAGTAAATAAATAAAAAATACTTGTCGAATCTCTAAAAAAATATTACGGTTGATTTAACTAAATCAGATGCTTACTTTCAACTAAAACCAACAGTCGCGTTTACTATTTCACGAAAAACATTGGAAATTTCTACCAGGAGTGCATGCGACGGACGTGGAATTGCTGTGCTGCTAACTAAATCGGTTGTAGTCAATTTAACAATAACGGTTGGTTGATTCAACTAAAACCAATAGTCGCGTTTACTTTTTCACGAAAAATATTGAAAATTTGTACCAGGGGTGCATGCGACGGACGTGGAATAACTGAGCTGCTAACTAAATTGGTTGTAGTAAATTTAACAATAACGGTTGGTTGATTTAACTAAAACCAACAGTCGCGTTCACTATTTTCACGAAAAACATTGAAAATTTGTACCAGGAGTGCATGCGACGGACGTGGAATTACTGTGCTGCTAACTAAATCGGTTGTAGTCAATTCAACAAAAACGGTTGGTTGATTTAACTAAAACCAACAGTCGCGTTCACTATTTTCACGAAAAACATTGAAAATTTGTACCAGGGGTGCATGCGACGGACGTGGAATTACTGAGCTGCTAACTAAATCGGTTGTAGTCAATTCAACAAAAACGGTTTGTTAATTCAACTAAATCCAACATTCGCGTTGGCCATTTCACGTAAAACTTATATCAGGAGTGTATGCAACGAACGCTCTCTTAGGGCGCCAGTTGTCTACGGTTAAACTTCGATTAATTATATTAAAACAACACTGGGTTGGTTCTGCTAAACATAAAATATAATATGCTTTATAGTGCGCTGACATCATCTTAAGAAGTGTTCTGTGGAGATACAATCTTCTGTTTTTCAAATACAGAACTTTCTTTTCACTGAAAATAATTTTAAAAATGTAAAAAATTGGTTTGAATATATTTGAATATTCCGAGAATTAGAATTTGAATACATTAATAACTAAAGGACTAATAAATTACAATACCACCTGTTATCGTTTCTTGCAAAAAGTTGGTATAGTTGACTATCTTTATTTGGGAGTTTGTAATTTGCACCAAATTAAAGATATGTAATTTGCACCATTGTAGGTAGTCGAAAGTAGTGTTTGTAATTTGCACCAAAATTAAAATCGATTATTTTTTCGATAGTATCTCGATAGTACCAACTTACAAGTTTCTATATCCTAATATAAATTTAGCTTAGTTTTTATTTATAAAATAGCTGAGCTTATACACATATTATTGTAGATTTATGTAAAATCGTATTATTATGAATATAAAAAAAAATTAGCCAATTAAAATAATTATATTATGTAAGATTAAAAAAAACAAATGTATACAATATAGTTTTCGATAAAGATGTCTATAATCCTATAAAACTTTAGCTTAATTTTTATTTGTAAAATAGCTGAGCTTATACACATATTGTTGTAAGTTTATATAACTAATTATATGTAATATTATTTTAATTGGCCAACTTTTTTTTTATATTCATAATAATATGATTTTATATACACTTACAACAAAATATGTACAACAACTTGTAAGTTGGTACTGTATCGAGATACTATCGAAAAAATAAACGATTTTAATTTTGGTGCAAATTACAAACGCATTTTAAAAAAATTGTGCAAATTACACATGTTGTATATATTTTGGGTCAATTTTGGTGCAAATTGACTGCAGCCCTTTATTTATTACATTATTTTTATTTTACAGTTTATTCAAATAGATATGCATCTCAACCGAATAGAAATAATGGAGTTTTGTTTTCTGAAGATCTAAATGATGACTATGCGAAGTTTGGACATTCCGAAGTCTTGATGACGTAAGTAAATATTAAACTTTTTACATTTTCAAAACTGTTTTGTATCTTAATCTAAAAGGTACGTTATACTTACCTCTATTACATTATTATATTATGTGCGGACTTGAAAAAGCGCGTCGAATATTAATTATTTCCAATCGCCCGTGTAAAATGGCGCGTTGCTCTGGACCTCGCTGATGGGCTCGCCGCGGTATTTAAATACGCCTAATGGGTATATAAATAGCGCCACCGAGCGCCGTGTAACGTGTTTTAACAATATGATTGTACCTATATATACATGATATCGTATATATTGTTACAGTGGACCGTAGGTATATAAATATATATATAGGTGACTACACACACCTGTATATATGTATCTACAGTATATACGCTATTTGAAAATAATATACGTGTACACGGAAACTTTATCCGTCGACCACTATATATAGTCCTCTACATGCCGGCAATCTCGACAGTTGATCGAAATTATTCATAAGCGACCGTAATTATAACTACATCTGTGTAATACATATATATATATACAGTGTGTGTGTAATATAGTCTCTATCGGACAGCTTTCCGCGCGCGCTCGCGTCAGCATAATATAACAGCGTAATTAATAATATGAGTAAAAAAATGAGGTGAATCGACGGAATTATATAAACTTGCGCTTACCTATATATATGATATCATATTGTATACTTGTACTGTGTGTATATATAGCTATTACTCATTATTGCTGCTCCGGTTAACCTTGAAAAACGTAACGTTTGCAGTGCTAAATGTACACAGGTATACGCGAGGAGAAGAAGAAAAAAAAAACGTTGTTATTACTTTTTACAAATTATTCAATTGCGATTATTATTAAAACGAGATTAGATTTAATCGATGCCCGTGTTTATAATACGATATTATTATGTATTATATTGTATAACATTAACACGGGTATACGTCCAGAAATTACACACCGCAGAGAAACACCGAGGCGGGTATACATATAATATATATATATATTTATCGTGTCGTATACCTGCAGGTGCAGTTGTAACACGGTTCGCTCGGCGCATCGATATAATAATAATAATAATAATATATAATATAATAAGTGCGCTTGTCCGCCTCGTGTGTGTAAAACGTCTTAATTACACAACGATAATGATGCGTTTTGAATAATATATCAGACACGCGAATAACGCATAATAGTACATTGTTCCGCGGACAAAAAAAAACCAGCGAACTTTTTTTTAACTGTTCGTCATAATTAATTACCACCCAGAAACTCATTACACGCGAGCATTAATATATTTTTTTAATCGAAGGTCCTCGTCGTTCAATTACAACACAATAACTATATATATAATACCATAATATAATATACAAGTAGGACGTATAGGTTTGCTACCCTTATATACCTAACCTGGTATACCGATATAGCCACCTATAGGTATATGTATGGTTATATACATAGTACAAACCGATTATATTTTAATCCTTTCTTAATTAGACGTATACCTCTTTCTATTCGCGGCATCATTCATCCCCGTCACAACCTGCAGTCCTACGCCTTGCCTTCGGCCTAAATATATACGCAATATATATACCTACCTACCTAATAATATTGTATTACATAAACGACCTTTTGTTTTTCTTCTCGTCCGTGTGCATAATATATATGTTATACGCTGCACATCCGCTCCAACGACTGCACAATATAACATAGGAATATAATGAAACTCAAGTGTAATCAGTAATCACTTTCGCTTTACACCATTAACAATAGTACAATATATGATATATTGTACGTCAAAAGTTTTTTTCGTCGTCGAGTGTTGAATGGGTAAAAAACCGAGACGGTCCTCTTTGGATAATAATATGTTATATTGTGTTTTCGTGCTGTACCTTATATATCTCACGTCGATAATATTATATATAATAAACCCAAGCATAATAATATCGATTATTGCGCACGGTACCGGATAGGTCGATTATATCCATTTCTCAAATATATGCATGTACGTTTCTATATCATATCATCGGCGATTTTGAAGCGATTTCGTCCCTCGGCGAGACGGGCGCGAGCACACTAGTCGGTGTGATATGGATACACGTAAGTCGTATAGGTTAACCGAGTTGCGAGCATTAAAGTCTCCGAGCGCGGATAATATTTGTTATTTTTATTTTATTATAATATTGTTGTTATAGGTATACGCCGTGTGTGTGCCGTGCGACGTGTGGTTCCTATATATACATTAGGTATATATATATATGTGGTTTTTGTTTTTGGTAAAACATCACCGTTATTAGTATTATTTAGGTGAATAGACATAATTAGGATCCACTTGTTAAAATGTTGACGTCTCGGTGTCTAGACATAAATTCATCAGGATTTTTAAATGAAATTACCGCATGGTGAAAGGATTGCCGCCGCTTCGTATATTTTTATAATAAGGTTTTCGTCCAGTTTCTTTTCGTATACGTATAGGTATTCAATTTAACTAAAAAAATAAATAAAACTCGACGGTATATATATACGCTCGTATAATATTTTTGTTAATAAATTATGATTATTCACGAACTTCTCTCTTGTATATGTACATTTTTGTTGATCGTGATAATGTTACAGATGTGTACAGAAGGTTATACAGGTATACATCATCATCGTAGCTGTATGTTTAATATAATCGCTTATTTTGCAGACCGCAACAGTATGATATTTAGTTTTGTAGATAGGTATACGCCACTGCATATAATATATTATATTAAAATATATAAATAATGTAGCCCTGTATAGTGCATCGTACGCGATACCGATTTATTGCCGCAATGACACGTATCAATAACGTGTGCTCGCTCACATTAAATATTATACTCGTTTCTAAAATAATATTATGTGTACTCATTTTTTTATAAATTCAATATCATATTATAATATTTATGGTGTTATACTAATATACCGTGAAACACAGAAGTGCATATTATAACTACTAATGCATATTAATTTTACGTTCTTGCAATATTATACTCGCACAATGTTAGTGCTGCAACGAGACTCGAACGCAAACTGTATAGAATAGGTATAAACGTTACGATAACCGTCGGAGATGAAAAAAAAACTGATTTATACGTATATACTTACTTACCTATATTATATCTGCCGTGTTTGTAAAATTTAAATGACCCATTAAACGTAAAATGCTACATAATTATTGTGTGCAATATATTTTATTCTAGACATTTTTTTGTTGAAAATTCGTCTTTATCATGGGGTTATCAGCTGCGTTTTCTGCAGTGTGTCAAAAGCGGGCAAGTTAATGCAAATAATTAACTGTGGCAAGTTAAGTTAATTCAACTAAATTGCCTTCGGTTAGGTTAAAAGTTAAGAAAAAAAAATTTAACTAGATAAGTTTAAAGTCAAGATAGAAAATGAATTCATATTATATAGTTAAAAAAAAGTTAAGGTGTTACCTAGTTGTTCAAGGTACAACATTTCTAAGTCATAAACTGCCACAGTATTTTGTCATACACAAACATATACCAAGACGTTTAACACTGAGTATAAAAAAAATAGATTATTATAATATATAATTTGAAAATAAATTACCAAAATGGAAAAAGAGTCGACGAATCAGTGTTGTCTAGCTGATTACGCATGACTCGAAAAGAAAACTAACTTAACTGCACGACAATGATGATTAACTATAAAAACGACAATATTTTTACCAAATAAGTTTATGAGTTAAAAACAAAAATAATTATACTACTTTTTTAACTTAACTTTAACTATTTTACAAGTTAATGCCCACCTTTGCAGTGTATGTATACCCAGTGATAGGCAAATTCCCGGTAATATAATACGTTTTTAAATATTGATCGATGGTTTCAGTTTTTAATTGAACTTATGGTTGTAAATGATCCAAATGACAGCTCTTTATCAATATTATGTCAGTTTAGATATTTATTCTTTAAAAATAAGTTATTGAGTAACTGTAATTTAATTTTTGTATTAATATCTGTACAACGATCACAAAATAAACGATCCAACTTCCATTTGTATATGTTGAAAAAATAAAAATAAACATACTTAAATTAAAATACTGAAGAACATAAAAAAAATTCTTAAGAAATTTCTTGAGAGGTTGGGGAATATTCCCTGTTTCCGGGAACATTCCTTGGGGAATATTCCTAATGGCACACCACTATGTACACCTACACATCTGAATCAAACGGTGTCGGTGACCGCCAAAACTCTGCAGCAATCGATATTCGTATATGATTATTGAAAAACAACAGCCGTCGATCTACTTTATTTTCCGTTCGACTACAACACACATTTTATTATTATTATTGCATATTATTCTCGAGCTGCTCGTGTCTAAAATATAATAATATGTGTAATGGTACGTTTTGTCAATGACGGTTGTAATGACCGATGTCACGGAAAACGTGTGTACAAGTGGTTATTAAAAAAAAGAATAGGTATACGCAAATAGCTGAATAAATCCATCCGAAATGTCTTAAAATATTATGTAAAAATATGCAAAGCGCAATTTAGTATGCCGTCTTGTATAACATTGTATCTCACTTAGGTTAATATTTAGTTTCTACGATAATATCCGAAAAAATATTCGTAGTCATAAACATCGCGGTAACAAATTACCGGTTAGGAGATTATAATATTATTATTACCGCGACTGCAGCGATTTACCAAACCGATTTTTCATCGTTCCTAAATATGCTCGGCCGCCGTACGGTATAATATATACAAAATTACAGCAGCTCCGTGTATATACAATGTACATATAATTATTTCGAAGTCGAAAGCACACGAAAAGCCCTTTAAGCGGAGTGATATATTACTATATATATACGTTTTCAGTCGTATACCTACACGGGTGCAGGTCATATACCCACATGAAATCCGACGTCTTTGGCAATAATTTACAAATCGAACATTTTGCAGCGTCTTAATCCCCGGCGATACCGATGCATAATGCAATATAATATGTCATGATATTCTCTTGTGAATGAAAAAATATTTTCGTCGAATATATTATTATTATAATAATAATATATCTGTCCGTATGTGAATATTTGGTGTTTACGTATATAAAAATCCACCGCAGAAACGCGCCGAGAGATGACCATTTATTATACCTACCTACCTACTGCAGTGTTCGGATGATGAATTTATTTCATTTTTGTTTTTTTTTTTTTATAATATTATATTCTCGTTAAAAGGCTTCAACTACAGAGTTTTTTAGCCTGCTTTGACTTGACATTTACGAAAATTAGGCATTGATTTACGTTATATCTTAACACGAACACTGACAATATTATGATATCTATACGATGTACGACTCATCGGGTTTGTATCGTGGAACACTTTCGGTTTGTTTTGACCAACATTTAAAATACAGGTTTAAAAGTATATCCAATTGTAATGACTATACATATTTTATTATCTGTAACTAATGGCAACCACATTACAAGCGAACAAACAGATTTTCGCTTCTCGCGAGCCAACTATAATTCCAGAGTGAGCCCCTGTCTAACATACAAAATTGAAAAAATTGGCTTCGAGAGAGCTTTGACCCCAACAAACTCCTAACGACCTCCCTCCCCCCCAAAAAAAAATAATTCCCAACTTGACTTTGACTGTGTTATTAACGTGTTAATTGACGTCCCCTCCAGATTTTTAACCATATATATATATATATACGCCAATGTGCGGATCACTTACACACAATCACGCGCACACACTGCACACAATCACGCACAAACCTTGCCATTTATCAATATTTACATATTATGGGTAACGTAGGTATGAAATTCATATAGCACGCGGACGGCGATCGTATCGTGCGATTAATGATATTGTCGTCGCCTTATAACGATAATAATTAATCGAAAAGAAAAGGCGCGTCGTGACGAGTCGTGTGTGCGAATAACGAGCGCAATTATTTACAGGTGACACCGCGTATTATAATATTAATAGTAAAGTACATCTGCAGTGGCGTGTGTCATAAAAAAATATTGGTGTCGCTCAAATAATTGTAGGTGACCTACCCCTCGCATAACACCGGTATATATCGACCTATGAAATATCATATTTTTTCATCTATATATTATGAATACCCGCCCGCCCGGTGGGCCACCCAAATTCGAGATGTTTCCCGAGCAACACTTGGACCCTATATGTTACACGCCACTGAGTTATACATACAGGTAGGGTTCTGAATTTGAAATATTTCACTTGACATTTTTCAATTGAAATATTTCAAAACTGAAAATTTCACTCTTCTTGAAATATTTCAATGAAATTATGAAATATATTTTTTCTTCTTTTAAACATGTTCGGTTATAGATAATTAGAAATAATATAATGATTACACACTTAGAAGAAATAAAGAAAAACATATTATTTTTTTTTTTGATTTATTATTTCATATTTGTTATATTCTATATGTAGTAATGAAAAATATTCCTGGCATTATTTTGAGAGTAAAAACATTTTTTAAATGAGTTTTAAAATATTGTTGTATTTAGACTGTCAGCGATCCAAAAGTTAATGGTTTGAAATAAAGTTGAAGTAAATTTCAACAGCGAATGAAATAATAGTGTATTTTCAGTAATTATAAATTGTACAAAATTCGTAGATGTGTGTGTATACGACTGAGTGATGTGTTGGTGCTCTGGACTCTTTTATTTAATACTTAGATCATATTTTGTATATTGTAATAGGTGACGTTTCACGACTATTAAGAGTGGTTTATGTCTATATATTGTGAATATAATATTATAATATAGTATATAAATATATAATATAGGTAATATGCATTCAGGGCTCTCAACAATATGTCATGATGTTGAGTTGGTTTACGAGGTTGTAACTTAAGATTTAAAATGCAATGTTTAAATTTGCTAAACAACTTATAAATTATATATTTATATGTAAGTATGTTACATATTTTTTTTGTTTCAAACAACAAACCAACTCTTAACAATATGTTCACCTGGAAATTGACGATTATAAACTTTTAGATATAATAAAAATTTTAATTCTATTTTTCACCCAAATGAAATATTTCAAGATAATAAATTTCATGAAATGTTCAAACCCCACATATAGGACCTATATAATATATACACTCGGTACGAGTGCACACCAGTTTGACGTACGTCCTGTACATAATATAAGCACACGTCGCGTCGCAGGCATTTCGTAAAATCACTATCGCGATCGACCGCGATGATCTGTACATTACAGGTACCTATATATATATTATGCGGCCTTTGCGATCGCGGGATTACGTCACACGACGCAATAATAATAAAAAAAAAATGTACAAATAATGAATCGGAAAACAAAACGTCTCTCGTGGGCGGTGACGCGTGCAGGACGGCGAGGGGGTGGGGTGGACGTCGTGCGAAATCCGTGACGATTCCGGATCTATCTCCGCGCAGATTTCCATCGTCGTCGGCCGTCGTCCCTTCACCGCTCGCCGTCGCTATATCGCCGCGTTTCGCAATTATTGCCGCTGCAGTTGTGTGCTATCGGACCGGACGACCGGACACCGCGATTTGTGCATACCTGCGCAATATACATATTATAACATATATATATATTCAAATTATAATATATGTTTATAACAAACGCCAAGAACGTGTACTCTACATATCGCATGTACCTGCACATATTATATTATATATATATATATATATAGGTACAGCTCGCACTCGGGGCGGATATTATTATAATGCCGCGAGTAACGACGAGTGTGCAGTGCAGTGCTGTGTAGGGGGGGGCGGGGGTCTCGTTGTGCGCGTGTTTGGCGAATTTCTTACGCCGCACCGCAAAACCGCGCCGGATAATTGGATATGGCATTTCGGTCGATTCGACCGGGTCGTAAATTAGATCACGATCTATAGCAGCAATGCGCACACGCGCCGGCAGCATTCCTGCAACACAAGTAGAACGTTACATGTGGAGGTATAATACGTGTATGCGGAAAAAGAGCACGTGATAATAATATTATTATGGTGCAGTGCGCCGCGGCGGTGGTGAGAATCGTTTTGACACACTCGTGGCGGGGCGGGTGGAGGAAAAATATATATCGAAAACAATCTGTATCATCCGCCGCCGCCGCCGCCACGCAGCATCGGTGAAATTAAAACCGGTTGCCCTCCGATCTCCTACGCCGATTGTAATTTATGCGCCGTCGGGTTTATTATATTGATAATAATATATAATATTATTATAAAAATATCTTATATAGGTGATGGGTAAGGTTTTTTTTTTTTTTTTTTTTTCACTAAATTTCTTCATTTTTTTCCTCTTCTTTTATTAATTCTACATAACGTATCTCTCTATTTGAATTTCAATTATTATGTCATGCCGGCTACGTAGCCGTTTTGTTGAACGACGGCGGCGACATTTCGGCGTGTTATATATTATTATGATCGGTTAATACGTATACTAGTGCAGCCTGCGTACACGCATGACCGGCGCGAGGGAATTTCGAAATATTTCGATAGTGTTTTATACGCGCCAGTATAATATTATAATAGAACAAAATTATAATATTATGCCATATTATGCGCCCCACGCCGCCGCCGCGTTTAGACGACGGTTCTATTATTATTCACTGCGGCGGCCAGACCGATATTAATATATAGACGAACGTAACGATATAATATTTATTTGCATATAATACAGGTGTCAGGTGTACATGTCAAAAATAGAACACGTCATGGACAATATTACGCGACACTCCCCATGCAAGCATAATACATAGCTTGTATGCGCGGGGAGAGTTGAGTTCAATTAATCAAGTTAGGTAAGCGATTGCCATGCGTGGAAGTCTGAAAACAAACGTTAAAGAATTAATAAACCAATAAAAAAACAAAATACGAGTAACTTACAGAAATATAAATATTTGATAAAATATCACCAACATCTATAGGACCGACTATAGACAGAACGAAGTTAAATTCCTTAAAACTTTTGAAATTATAATTTTAAATTAATGTTCTCAATATTCTCAGAAGACACTCGTCGAGCTCACCATATATATATATATATAATAGTAGGCAAATAAGGTATAGTATTAATAATATTTGCCGGGCACGAATAGACTCGTTTTCGTCATCGACTTAACGTGGTTGCCGCCGCCAAATACCAGCTTGCAATGCCGGGCAAGTTAATGATTTTTTTTTAACTCAGTTAGGTTGAGTTACTTACTTCTTTTGTTTTATTTTTAATCTAGAGTTTATACAATCTGTAGATAAAAAAAAAGTACAATAAGCATAAATTATGTTTTTGTTAAAATTATAATATACGTGGTAGCTTGAGTATCTCGAGGGAAGAACCAACCAGCGAAGGCACTTCGGTCTTACTTTTTGAAATGAAAAATAAGTTCGTGAATTTCGCGCTAATTAAAAAAAAAATGTAGTAAGTCAACAGTTAAGTTAATGAAAAGCCAAAAGTAACTAATTAAGTTAGAAAGTTAAAACAAAATCAACTTTTTAACTTTAATTTTTTAACTCGTTAATGCCCATCCTTGCCAGCTTGGGCCTGTACCGTTTTATTATTATTATAGGTACCTATATTCTAATATGTACAGCTATATATATTCAGGTACGTGCTATAAATCTATACGTATTATTATGATAAATCATTATATTATTTTATTATACGCCTATAATTATTGATTCAATTCCTCGCGTTCGGTTCGTCGGGAGGCATAATATTATCCGATGAGGGTCCATATAGTTGTGGGTATCGTGTTCGTGTAATATAGGTACGCCTGTAATCCGTATAATACGATGGTACACGATCCGACTGATTGAAAAATTAAAACGGTAAGGTGCATCGAGACGCATTTATAATAATATATAGAAGATCTATAATAATACATACATTATATTGTCATGATAATATGAGTATTATAATATTGAGCGTGCGGTGAAGTCGTAAGAGAGATATAGTAGTATAATATTATAACGGGAACGCCAGTCGACGAGTAAGACCGGCGTATACTTTATTGTAATATTATTTATTATTAGTCAATTAGGCATGCATATAAGCACGAGACTCGTATTCGAGGACCCAATCCGAGGAGTCCAAAATCTCAAGTCATCCGAGAGAACGGCCGTCATCGATTCGAGACGTCGTCGCCACCAATAATAATATAATATATTACACTAATATGTATCAGTGCAGTGGCGTACTTAGGCCTCAGGGTCGATGTCTCCGGCAGGAGGCATTTCTTCCCGCGGGTCGGCGCTTTTTTACGTGGACGTAGTATATTTTCGTTTATAATTACTGTTATTTTAATCGTAAAAATAATATTATATTTACCTAATAAGATATTATTTTTCAAAATCAACACGGGGGCGCGTTAATTCCGAATACACCCACGTAATGGGGCTACAATTAATGTAGGAACCCTGGGTGAAACCGTGTCTTCGTGCCACCCCTCTCTCGATTAAAATTACATATTAATATCGTCGAGGCGTTCCCTCCACCTTATACAGCAGGCTCCACGGTCACCCACCCCTAACGCCGATCCTGCCTGTATATTTACCTAATGAGATTTATTTTTGGACCCCGAATGTGACGTTTACGGCAAAGACAAAGTGGATGGCAAACACAAAATCAACATGGCGGGGTGCGTTAATTCTGAATTCACCCACGTGCGTAATGGCGCTACGATTAATATAGGAAACCTGAGTGAAATCGTGTCTCCGCCCCACCCCTCTCTCAATTAAAATTACATATTAATATCGTCGAGGCGTCCCCTCACCCTTATACAGCGGGCTCTCCGGTCACCCACCCCTAACGCCGACTCTGCCCACATAATATAATAATAATACGAATCGTCGTTTTTCGATCTATATACTGGAATATGCGTTTAGTAGCCATATTTCGGTCGTGTTATATAGATTTAGACTTACCGGCGACGACGTCATCGTGGATATTCGGTACGTCGCGCGTGGTAAAATAATATATTTACCTAATAAGATTTATTTTTGAACCCCGAATGTGACGTTTACCGCAAAGACAAAGTGGATGGCAAACACAAAATCAACATGGCGGGGTGCGTTAATTCTGAATTCACCCGCACGTACGTAATGGCGCTACGATTAATATAGGAACCCTGGGTGAAACCGTGTCTTTGCGCCATCTCTCTCTCTCTCGATTAAAATTACATATTACAACAGTGAGCTCTCCGGTCGCCCACCCCTAACGCCGACCCTGCACACATAATATTATAACAATACGCATCGTCAGTTATCGATCTATATACTGGAATATGCGTTTAATATAGCTATGATTCGGTCGTGTTATATAGATTTAGACTTACCGGCGACGACGTCATCGTGGATATTCGGTCCGTCGCGCGTGGTAAAATAATATATTTACCTAATAAGATTTATTTTTGAACCCCGAATGTGACGTTTACCGCAAAGACAAAAGTGGATGGCAAACACAAAATCAACATGGCGGGGTGCGTTAATTCTGAATTCACCCGCACGTACGTAATGGCGCTACGATTAATATAGGAAGCCTGGGTGAAACCGTGTCTTTGCGCAATCTCTCTCTCTCTCTCTCGATTAAAATTACAGATTACTATCGTCTAGGCGTCCCCTCACCCTTATACAGCGGGCTACCCGTTCGCCCACCCCTAACGCCGACCTTGCCCACATAATATTATAACAATACGCATCGTCGGTTATCGATCTATATACTGGAATATGCGTTTGATAGCTATGATTCGGTCGTGTTATATAGATTTAGACTTACCGGCGACGACGTCATCGTGGATATTCGGTCCGTCGCGCGTGGTACGCGGCAAGAGACTTGTTTTTTTTTTATTTTTTTACGCGTCTGGTGTGGTTTTTTATTCCGAACGCCTCTCTTCGCGCCGCGGCCGGATTATAATAATTATAATTATATACAGTTTTAGCGACGAGCATTAATAAAACCGCCGCCGCGACGTCCAACGTATACTGTCGAACACATACATATATTATGCATCTATATATGTATAATATAATTATATTATTATATTACATCCGTTTCCCGATCATCGTTATTAATGAAGCGCTTGCGTCGCGTCCTTCTCTCCGCGCGCGTCTGTGTCGAATAAAAACCCTTTTTTTTCCCAAGACAATAATTAATCATAATTCGAAACACGCGTCCGTGTATGATGCGTGTGTGTAATAGCGTTCGGGATGCGTTTTATATTATTATTATTATTATTATTATTATTATATTCTTACCTCGCGCGCGCATATTATAATCTAATCTATTTATAATAATAGCAACAACATATCTCACCCGAGCCCAAGCCGCCTTTGATGGATGATGGTCAACCGGTCGGTCGCGCGCGGTAATCGATTTGGAAAACGATTTTTTAAAACCGTAGGTACAACACTGCAAGTACGGGTCGGTGACGGGGGCGAGGGAATATTATCATTACTCGGACGCGCATGTAGGTGAAAATCGCTACGATTACACCTGTACAATAGAGAAACACTAAATATAAACGTATATATATATATATATGACTTGGAGCCAACAGGGTTATATTTCGTATATATTATGTGATTACCAAATTAAAAAACAACGACGGGCACAACCGTCCCTTTGAATCATTCGTACTTGATATCCTCGACGATCATGCATATAATAAAATACTAAAATAGTATAAATTACAATATGGTATATGATATGTGGCGTAATATCGCAATGAGATAAGGCAGCGTGAGTATACAGGTACACGTCTACAGATAGCTGTTGAACGTTTTTTGGTTTTTCTTGATTTCGAGATTTTGTAGAACGTTTTAAAAACTAATCCGTTCGATATGATATAAACCCATGGTGATGATAAGATTTTTTTGGTCGGCTGCTTCTTCTCCATTTCGTATTTAGCGGTGGTTCTTCTCTCTCTCTCTCTATATATATATATATAGGTCCTTTCACGTGGTCCACCACGCCTGGTACGCATCATACAGTTTTGTAAATGTTGTTTAATGAATGTTACTGTTACCGTGGAAAATAGTATATTCATAATACATTATCGTTGAATTATGGTATTCGTATTTAAATACGCTATACTTTGTACGGACAGATGGGTTAACCGATCAAATGATCAAAAAATATCGAATTATTTTGTTATTTATCCTTCGAGAAGATAAAGGACAAGGATACTTCCAACACATACATGTAACCAAAAATATAATATTATTCAATATGCGTTTTTTTTTTACGTTGTATTATATACACAAACGAAAGCCCTTGGTTTGTATACCAAATTCGGAAGTGGAGGTGCCAGGGAAATGCACTTACAATTTGCAGCAGTTAAATAATACGATGTTAAACCATGATGACTATATTAATATCAATATCAAAACCTTTATCCAATGCAATCAACGGACTATAGGTACCTCGACTGCTATGCGACAGTGCTGTTAATTTGTTAAACACATATTATATTTCTTGTTCAGGCTGTAGCACTATAATATTATAATATGCGAAGCATAATAGGTATATAAATCGACTCCCTTTCGATTTCGTCGCGTTGCCTCACTCTTCGCCGGCTGCAGCTGGCTGATGATGATGCGAATTATTAAGAAAATACATTATTATGCATAATATACGTCATGATATCGTAACTGTATGAGCAGTGGTGGTTCTTCGACCGCACCCGCCTCCAAAATCTTTTTCCGAATGTGCCCGATTATGTGAACTGCACACAGCCGTTTGCAGGTGGGCGAAGGTACATTGGCAAAAAGCGCGACTTGAGGAGGTATGACTTATCCGTATGATAACAGGTGGCCTGCAGACACGCGGCCTACATAATATTATAATAGTATAATAGTAATATTGTGTAACACATGTTATTATGGTATCATTATTATTATTATTCGTAAGCCGGGCGCGGGGACTGCCACCGGTTTTCGCGATACCATCGTCGTGTGATAAACGGTCCTGATAAACAGGTTTGTTGTTTTTATTTTTTTTTTTTTTTTAGACACTTGTTGTACTGCTCAAATGTATCATCGTCGTATTTTAATTTATAATTGCGCGCAGTTTTCACCGTCGCCTCTCTTTCTCGCGCGCACGCGAAACCCTTTTTTTTTACGCTCGACGACGTTAATACGCCGATTACAACGTATTTAAGCGCGTCGGCTACTAGTTTTTCTGCATATATTATTATTATGATATAGGCACGTCAACGACGTGACAAATGCGCGAGCGCCCGCAGTCCATTTCTTATCGTCTCGGACATTTTTTTTTTTTTGGTTTTCAATTACCTACATGTGTGCGATGATAATATTATACAAATATACCGTATCAACCCATGGTTATCTCATGTCAAAAGATGAACCTCCCAACTGCGAAGCATGTGGTCAACGCCTCACTGTCCTGACATATCCTGACAGAATGCCACATCTACAACCAGGAGCGAACGGACCTCAACATGACCGATACCCTCGACTCAATCCTCGGTCCAAACCCAGAGCAGAACAAAAAAAATTATAAAATATCTAAATATAACTAATTTAATCCACAAAATGTAACTGTATCGTTAACATAAGATCTTAATGTATATATTTTAAATAGTAATTAAGACTCGTGAACTAATGGCCTATGCTGCCGAGTTGTTTTTTTGAAGATCAATAAAAAAAATATACCGTGGCCGCACCCGTGAATATCGAGAAATATTTTATACCCCGCCGGTGTCCGCCGTACCAGGCATATCGAATGACAATAACCATATTATATTAATTTTTACCTTCCGCAGAAATGCTCGCACGATCGATGTATTGCTTGTGCGGTATAATAAATGGGTCACTATTCGGTATTATACTTGGAGACATACCGTCGCGAGTGTGTCCCGTTTTAAATGTATACCCTTTTCATATACATATACCGAGTCCCGTATACGAGCCACGCAGTGTAGTTGTCGACGAATTATACATTCGATTGCCCGAGGGCGTCCTCGGACCGCAGCTGTGTAAGACTTTTGAGACGTAAAAAAAATAAAAACACACTTCATTATAAGATCGATCATTATCATCGCTCCGCTAAGCGTCTGGGTGCACTTCCCCAAACTTGTAAAAATCTGGGGATGAAAGCCGAAATAACGAAATAAACATAATGATTGACAAATATTTTGGGGTGAAAACCAGTTCACTCGATCGCGAGGTACGCCCCATGCATAATAACTCTAAATATGAACTCACCATCCAGGGTCACGTCAACAATTTGACATATTTTTCTTGGGACGCACTCTGGAAACTCCCTCATTCCCTTTATCCGGTCGTGTTTGAAGTGAGGGTCAATCTCGATACATTGAGGCTGGCGCAGCTATTTCAAATTGTGATACCGGTCCCGGTATTCGCGGTTTACCATCGTTATAAACTCGGGGTTGCCGATAATACTGCGGTTTGTCCGGTATACAGTTGCCCGCGAGACACGATATATTCCGTAACCTGCAACACCTATATAATATACCGCGGTCGTTACCGGATTACGAAATATCTACCTGCAGCAGTGTTCTCAGATATATTACCTATACTGAAAATACAGGGTTATCCTTATATTATATGCCTACCGCGAGTATATTTTACCTACATATACCTCCGACCACCTGTGCGTACGGATGGAACGAACAAGTGTCATTTCCGCTTTCGATTTGTCGGACGAATAACGACGAGAACTCGGACCGTGTAAAATGGCGTCCACACGCGCACATCGGACGATAGGTAAAAAGTGAACGTTCCGACGATATACATTACGTTTTTCTCGTGATGTATACATGCGACACAAACCGTATTCGGTCTGCAGTGTATATTATAGTGTACTATATACGTATATGATACACACACTCGAGACGTTATAGGTTTATGTTTTATGCATTAGAGTGTGGCGTATTGTTTCTGTTGTACTGTTATGGCGAGACTGCGGCAGCAGCGGCGAGAGCAGCCTGCAAGGAGTGTTCTCGTAATATATGGTTTAATGTAATATATTATGAACCGCGTTAAAACGCGTATAAATCTTGTCTGTAATATAGTAATTATTGAAACGGCACTTTTGTTATAAATGTTATAAATTACAATAATAATATACGCGCCGCGCGTTTAATTTGTATAAATTGTCGACGACGTGCTTATATTGATGATAAATAATATCTATTTAGCTGCGGCGTCATACCTATACGTACGTTTAATATTTATTATACCTACGTATTTTATGATATTATTATATACGACCAAAACGCGTTTACTCCAATTTACCATGGCGAAACTCAGTAATGGATTTCCTTAAGAACTTGGCTGGAAATTCCTAGGGGGGAGGGAGAGGAGCGCGCGAAGTGTATTTCTCAAGTCCTAACCCAATTTACAATTTCGTTAAGTATTAATTTATTTGTTAATTGTTAGCTATATCCGGTGGAAGGAGGAAATGTCCGCCCCCTTGCCATCCGACTTTGCTACGTCCTTGGATTTCATTGAAATTCGTCCTTTATATAATATGAATGCGCGTATGATACTATGAGCATTAGGTAATTATTGTTCTCGTGTGACAAGATAAATTATCAGGATTTTTGAATTTGGTATATTATTATATTATATTTATTAGTAATTGTTTATCAGTAGGTTCATTGATTAACTAACAATATCGTCTATTTTTTAGTTTCCTTGTTAATTCTTAGACACGCCTATATATTGTGCCGAACATTCACCGAAAGCTGAACAGGTTGCAGTGAAGTGCAGTCAAGTTAGTTTGCTCAATTGCTATACAAATATAATGGGTAGATACCGATTAATATAATTTCTATAAAAATATATATTTTAGTCTCGTTAAGAACATCGGTTTGATGTAAAAATCCGAATAATATCAGAATTTCTCATAACTCGTGATGAAATCCTGATTTAATAAACGTTGTATTTCTATCCTCTATACCGGGTGATTCTTTTATCAAACAACACTCAATATTTCAAGGAGCGTAAATTTTTTTGAAAATATATTTTTACATTATAGTTTCAAGTCGCTTATAAAACAACGTTGTTATTAAAAAATTATATTTTTAAATATTTTTTATCCTTATAATTTTTTAAGTTTTGTACATTTTTGAATGACAACATAAGGTTTTAATTTTATATTCCAAAGCACAATATTTTTTTCAGTATTTTGATACATGAAAATCGAATTTGTGGTATGAGTTATAAGTATTTAAAGTTTAGATGAACGGAGTGAAGTGGTACGGGGTTACCCCGCGAAATGTTTGTCCACTTCTCCACTCATCAAAACTTTGAATATTTATAATAACTCATAAACTACTCATCACCCCAAATTCGATTTTCCTGTATCGAAATACCAAGAAAAATATTCTACTCTATTAAAACCCTATGTTGCCGTTCAAAAAAGTAAAAATACTTAAACAATTATAAGGATAAAAAATATTTAAGAATATAATTTTTTAATAAAAACGTTGTTTTATAAGCGACTTGAAATCATGTAAAAAATATTTTCAAAAAAAATTTACACTTTTTGAAACAACGAGTGTTGTTTGATAAAAGAATCGCCCGGCATAATGTTTAATATCGCAATAAGTATTGGCAAATCGCGTTCGGACGGTTTTTCTTTTAGAGGTACCTACGCTCTGTAATACCTGTGGCTTTACTCGTATTATAGTCTGTGCGCATCACTGCAGCAGGCACACACTAATATTATAATATTTCGAACGAGATGGCAACTCTAATTAAGTATATAGGCAGTGTTCGGATTAGATAAGTATTTTTTTTATCTAGATAAAGATAAAGATAATGCAACTCAAATGCATCTAGATAGATATATTAAAGATAACTCAACTCATATTTATCTAGATAATGATAAAGATAAATACTTTTTTATCTAGATAAAAAAAAGATACAATTTTTTTTAAAACGGGTTTTAAATTTATGTATATATTTTAGTTGGGCACTAGGAACATAATAATAATAATGATATAAAGAAAAATAATTACATTATTAATTATTATAAACCATAACCTATTGGTTTGAGAATCTGTATACATATTTAAAATACGTTTGCACACTTTCGCGGTTTTTATCAATAAAAAAAATGTATCTAGATGAATTTATTTAGATTAGTAAAAAAATTATCTAAGATGAGATTATACCTTGTAACTATTTATCTAGATAAGATAAAAGATGAACAAATAATTATCTAGAAGTTCGAACGCTGTATATAGGTATTAAAATGTGTGACCGTCATCGGTCGTCGTTTATTTCGTTCTAATACCTGTTTTTAATATTCGTCGGCTTGACGTATAGTATCATACCTCCCAGCTAGTATACCTATATAATATGAGTTCAGAGTCGTCTGCTGCACCGTTGACGCGGATGCACTCGTTGCACCAGTCGCGGACGTGCCGTTTTGTAATGGCGGCGTGCGACGGATGCGTCTGCGAGACGAGCAAATAGTTATGTTGCACGTGACCCATTATAATAACATTATTATTAAGTATTTTCTGCACACGGACAGCGACGCAGTGATAAAAAAATAAACGTCGTCGCACATAATATATTTTACATTGTAAGGTTAGGTTTTAGAGTCGGTCGCGTCGTTCGTCGTGGGCATTTAACGTCTTATCGACGAAATATTATTCAAACCACTACGACAATATATTATCATTACCTATATATTAATATGTGGCAGCGATCATAACTTCGGTTTTCTCATCCCGCCGCCGTCTCAAGTTGGAGTACATATAAATTATATGCTTACTGATATATACACAGGACCGTATAATATCATAATTTCATAAATATTCAAATCGCGTAAATCTGCCGCAGCAGAATGTTGCGAACAAGATTGCGAACATCATCTAATTTATATAATAATAATGTATAAACTGCAACGGCTATTATTTCATTATTTAGTGTGCGCGTAGATAGATAAATTTAAAAACATGAAAAAATAATATAAGTAAATTATAATATTATCATAAGTCATATAATTATATATAGGTAGAGCGTTATACCTACACCATCAACTGCGGCGCATATTATCAAACGATCGTCATCGTCGCGTATAGCCCACTTGAAGGTATGTATAATAATGCATATAGTTGGCCGACTCAAAGGGAAAAGTTTTGTTCGGAATATATTAAAATATGATTATACATACATAATATATATTATAACACACACACACAATATACATCTATTTTATTTTTATCTGTATTTATATTCGTAAACATTGTTGATAGGTATAATTTATAAGATTAAGAAACATTAATTGACATCTTGTCTCCCCGCAAACTCGGGCTTTTGGAGAGAACATTTTTCACATCCTATTCATTTTTTATGTTAAATTTAATTTGTAACTATTCTTTTGAAAAATAACAATAAACATTATTGGGGGGATGACGGAGTGGCCGAGCGGACTGAGGCGTCGGTTGTGACGCACGCCGGCGCTGGTTCAAACCTCGGTTCATGGGCTGCATTTTTCTTCGGGCAAGTCACGGTGTCCGGGGACCAAGTGCCACCATCCCCCGCCCGGGCATGGCGGCGCAGATACCTACGGTTGCCCACTTGAAAATCTTCCAAAACTACACACACCCGTGTTTATAAGAACAGTATTCCCTCCCCCTCAGTTTGAAAACCACCCGATGGCCTAAGTTGCCGCCGGTTAACTAATAAAGAAAAATAAATAAAACATTATTATTATTATTATTATATGTCACGCGCAGTAATGCTGCATCAGCGTATATCATAATAATGTTATGTGTGTACCGCACTCGTCACCTGGTCCCGACGATGCAGGTCTGTGGTGGTGTTGACTTAATGTTCAAATATTTTTATATATTTCGATTTGCAGCAGTGGTGCGAGAATCTAAGAAAAAAATCTGACGACAATGTTCTAAGTGATCGATTGGAAAAATGATTGTACGGTCGACGTATAATACTGTTCGACGTTATGTTATTATAATGACCAGTTGGACGCTTTTGGTCGATATCATTTTACTATAAACGTCCGTCGTCGGATGTCGATCCGATTTACGCCCATTGAGACACAGACATACAATCAATATATTATTATATTTCATTAGCTCTATGAAAGTTTAACAGTGGTTACGGGTTGATTCGCTAGTCTCTATCTATGTGTCGTAATAGTGTCGTAATAATGTAGTTATATTAATAACTATTAAATGCGTCAAAAGTCACGTCCATTATAACAATATAGTAGTTGCTGTTTTCGTACCTACTTCGTTTCGTATGATATTATTTAATCGAAATCGATTATTGACTTAATCGATTGTTGTTCAGCAGTATTTCGTACGATAATCTGCACACCCAACTTCCTATATAGATATAATTAATGTATGGGCACACTCCTGAGTATGTCAAACTTGACCTTGTAAAACTGTATTATAAAAATCCGTGTATATAATATATACATGCTTATTTGTTTTCACCTAAACTACAGTCGATGTTTGGTTTCGAGAAATACATTTTCGAAAAGAGTGGTACTTTTGCAGAATTTCTCTATGAAGAATGGAAATCGAATACAAACATATAATATTGCAGTAAGTTAACGGATTACGTACACTTCGCATTATTCATAATAGTTTTCAGTAAACCCGTTTTCATCAAAATCTTTACCTTTTTTGGATTTAAAACGGAACACTGCGCTTGGACTATTTTTTACGTCGACGATTTATCGCTGCTTTCAAATTTGTGAAAGACACCCGTTGCCGCGGCCCACCCATCTCGCGAACCTTTTTTTTATATAATATTATATATGTGATATTGTAATATGTACGTGTATGTATAATATGGGCATAACGTTATAGTACGTTGTTAAGTTATATACGTCTTAATAAATCGGCCTCTCGTCACGAAAGTAATAGGTATCCTACCTACATATATTATATACAAACGAGGATATTGTATATACCTCCGTGTTCGCGCATTTGTCTATCGGTCTAACGTCTTGCGAACCTTTTATAGTTTTATATAATATAAACAGAGTGGTTTTATAAACATACTCGCCCTATCTGTAAACGACGCACGTGTTCAAATTCTGATTTTTTGGAATTTTCAAATACACTCGAAGTCAATATTTTTGAATCCTCGAAATTTTTCGTATTACTTAAGGATGATCCAGTGATAGTACATACCCAAGTACTATGTATCAGAATTTTGATGTATCTAGATCAAAATTTAAGCGAGTATAGTTTCTGAGTTATAGAATGTTGCAGTGTACTAAGGATAATATGCATATATCATGGTAATGGGTTAAGTAGTTGGACTTGGACGATTTGAAAAAGTTGGTAATTACTATTGACTTATCGATATAAATAATTTGTAAAAATAAATACTATATACATCTAATATTACATGATATACATCGTTTTTATTTTTATAAAAACCTTTTTTAAGCATTATTATCCTTAGTGAAATCCTTTTAATACCTCAGAAACTACTCATTTGAATTTTGATTTAAATATGTACATAAAATAATTCGCAAGAAAATCATTCGCTAAATAATTGTGGAATAAAAGGGGAGGGGGCGCAGTTTTAATTTGAAAAATAGAAGTTTATATCGCCGCGCGCAGTACTCTTCTTAAGTAGCACAAAAATATCAGAAATTTGAATATATGGTCTTTAGGTTATAGGTATAGGTACTTAAAAATTCTTAAAATCAGAATTTGAACAAACGTGTTATTAAAGAGAAAAATAGGGGTGAACATGGTTGGTGAATCACCCTATATATGTGATATTATGTATTTAATTTGCGCACAACGATTGTTCTTTGTTATGATAGGTCTCTCGTCACTAAAGTGTTATATACCTAGGTACATATTATCTACAAACGTGTATATTGTATATCTTTATGACATATGAGCGCATGCGTACCCGTGGGCCACGGTGGTGTAAGTTACAGCCTATAAATTAATTATTTGGCATAAATAGATAAAATGGATCTGAAGCAATTTTTCCAATAGATAATAATATTGATTTACTTTGTACAATATAATATAATTGTGGCAGTGTATCAGAGTGTATACAAAAATATACAGGTGGTTTTTAACACGAACTACTCATTTTATCAGACAAAAAAAAATTGTCTTGATACATGCACATAATCTGAAGTTAATAAAAGTAATAAAACACTGCATTTTCAAAAACTTATCTTATTTTTCAATAACTTATTATTTGTGATACCTATGCAATTTTTTTTTTAACTTAATGCAATAGTGTTAATTTTATTTTATAATATCAAGCAGAAAATTTTACCAAGAATAAAAGGTTTGATCCAACAGTTGTTTTACTTTTTATTAATAATACTATCAATAAGGTGGTTTATTGATTATTGGAGCATGCTAGACAACACGTTGCACGAGGAATTCTTTGCCTATACTATATAGGTAGGTATTTAAAAATCCAAATGCTTATATGCATATTAATATGAAAAATAATATTGTATTGGTTATTAAAAAATAAAAACAAATCTTATAACCCTAGGCATAGGTACACTATAAAGTCGACCGAGTATTTTACCGTTAAAAAATCACCCTGTATATCGGACGTATTATACTGGTACCTATAACCGTATAGATGGTACCCATATGCATATATATACGATAAAATCTGTCTTTGATTTATTTCGTGATGTTCAACATTTAATTAGGTCGAACGTGTTTAATACACTGCAACACTCTTATTATAATATTATACATGTCGTGTAAGTTAGTGTAAATAATACTGCATACAGCGGAGGCAACAATATAGATACCACCTGTTGTAGATATATGCAGGTACTACTACTACTACTAATAATAATATAATATATATTATTTTATAATGCGGTCAACGGATTTTAATCAATTTTCGGGAAATTCAACCGAAACGATACGATGCAATAAGTGTGAACGTGTTTAATATATCTACCTACTTATTAATTCCGGTTTTCGGTATATTTTTTTTTATTCCCAAAACTCCGTTTTGAGATTAAGTATATACAGTAATAATAATAATAATAATAATAATACAAATAATATATATATTCGGAGGTTCCTGATGGTATTTACCCTTAATAATGAAGCAAACAGAACACATCTCGACATCATACGTAAAACGGCACAGACGTACATAATATAATAATGTGTATATTATATTAGTATACAAAGTCGATTTATAAGCACACTGCACACATATATAATATACATAAACGCGTCTACATTTATACGTTCGGTCGTGTACTATTATTATTATAATGTGTCGCGTGTATAGTAAACACCGAAAAAAAAAAAAGAAGTCGTTTTATTTATATGTTAACGACAAAAATGTTACATTTCAGCTGTATAAATTTCCAAACGACGCGTTTTGTTCCGTATACAATTTGAATATAGGTATCGAATAATGGTATTGAACATTGCCCAATTATAACGCACAGGTACAACGTGTAAACACACGTCATAACGTATGTGTAGGAGGCGTATGGAAAATAAACGGTACGAAAGGCACTATACATCAATATAATGGAATTGTGTTACTATAATATTATCATTAGATCTTCCATCGTATGAGTAGGATTTGTTACGGTTTTTAATTTAAAAACTGTGTCAGCGCAACAGAAATTCGTATGATGTAATAATATGAATGTCCGTCGTACTATATATTTTTCATGAGCTTCTCTCGGGATTAAGGATAAGTGAAAATTAATTCGCGACAAACAAATTTCTTATGACATATCATTTTTCGCCTATGTTGTCCTATGTTGCGTGGTTTTCTATTCTGAATTCGATAAATTCAATTTTATTACTTTGCGAAACGACAATTTGTGATCATTTATTATTTTCGCTTGTAAGTGTCGGAGAATGAAAAAAAAAAGACGTGCCCATCTGTTTTCCAGCACAACATGTTATTGCGAATAATATAATATACCTACGTGTCGTGTTATAAATTGGACAATAAATACGAAAAATTGTTTAATATAACTTGTGATAGGTAGGGCATTTGAACGAATTTGATTTCGAACGAATGAGCTGCAGTTGCTATCTAAAGTAACCTTCTTACGTTATATATTTTGTACTTTTTCATTAGTCTCAACAGCAATAGAAATCGTTCGGTTGTAAGACGTCTCTCTCCTGTAAAAATAGAACGCCGATCACGCTAGTACAAAATTTTTTTGTATGCAATAAAAATATTATTTCATATTAATTAATAATATTAAGATACACTTATTGTATAACTGTTCACTAAAATTTCGATTTTATTTTTCGTTTTTCGAACTAGACAAAAGCCCCAAATTCATAAAAATTGAACTCTAGTCGATCAACAGATTTAAATTTATGGGTTGCAATGGAGATACTAAAAAAAAAATGTTAAAAAGACAAACAGAAATTTAATAAGTCTTAAATAATTGGTATAATTTAAAGATAGTCTTTCGTATTAAAAAATACATACTTTTTATCAAGGCTGGGCAAGTTAACGGTTTTTTTTTAACTCGTTAAGATAATTTATTTTAAAATAATAAAGTTAAGTTAAAGTTAACTCAAAGTTAACTCATTAAGTTAAAAGTTAACTTTGAAAAAAAAGTAACTTAACTTAATGTAGAGTTAAAATTTGCTAATTTGCAATAATAAAAATTCCAGACACATAATATGGTTTATTGGATAATTTTTCTTTACGCTCAAGAAAATTACTGGAGAAATTTAAAATGATGCATCAAAGTAGAAACCCATTCAAAAATGTGCATTATTCTTCGGACGAAAATTAACTTCATTTAGATACTTTTGAAATAAAATTAACTTGAAGTTAACACGTAAATCTTGAAAAAAAGTAACTCAACGTTTTAACTTAATTTTAACTTTTTTAACTCGTTAATGCCCAGCCTTGCTTTTTGTATACTTTTTTATTCGTTTTGGCAAGTTTATCAATGACGTGATAGCTCACAGCACCCGGATGCCTGCAAATCGGCATAAAATTATTATTATTATAATAATGACAATTTATTATTTATCGTAACATGTATATACCTGGTAGTCTGAAGATTTCACTGAAGAAAATCTCTGCCCAGCGGTTCTAATAATGACATATTCTTGCACGACGGTACTCTGCTGGTCGGCGGCTGGTAATGGCTGGTATACGTACCTAAAGGTAAATCGAAACAGTCCATCCGGATTTTCTACTGGGGTGTGGAGATGAGAGGAATTGCCGCTGTGCGTATCATTTCGTCTGAAAGCGTGATAATAATTACTATTATAATACGCGTAGTTGCATTAATGGTTAACTTTCGTATTATACCACGGCCCATCTACATAAATAGGTATGTACAGAGTGGTTCAACAAGATATAGACCTTAAAAAAATGGTCTTACAAAAATAAAAAATAGACGGAATATTGCAACTAGTATTTATTTATACTTTGGCCATTTTTGCGAATTATTAATGTTGATATAAATTACTAACATTTTGAATGTTATTATGATATCTTATAAACCCATTGTCGCTGACCTATATTATCTTTACAAAGTTAAATATTTCAAAGACAACTTGTTTGAATTTTGATTCTGATATGCTGAAATTTTCAGAAAAATTATTTCGTAAATAAGAAAAGAGGTGTTCTCATTTGAAAAAAAAACAAGTTTGAGTTGCCTCGAGTGGTACAAAAAATCTCAAGAATTTGAAAAATTGTCTTGGAGCATATTTGAAAATTCCAAAAATCACATTTTGAGTAACTGCATTGTTGGAAAAAAAAAGGAGGTGAGCATGCTTGGAGGATCACACTGTTTATAGGTTTAATATTATTATAGTATCGTCGGCGTGGAGTGATTTTACGGATTTTCGATCTCTCGACGCGGCGGCGGCGGCGGCGACGTACGACCATATAATACCAAGTTTAATATAATAAACGTCGGAAAACGCACTGTCGTGCGTATCGTATCATATTGGTAATAAATAGGAAAAAAATCCGAAGAAATGAATGGTGGGCTAAACGCAACAGTAATAATAATAGGTACATTTTAATATTATTGTATTTATATACTATTATAATGTGTGCGGTATAAGTCACCCGTTGTGGGCGGTCGAAAACGATATAGTCGTATTGTGTATACATATATATACCTATATGACTTCCATATTATACATGTATAAGATACCTATAATAGGTATACGTGTGTGCACATATAGGTAATACGCGCGTAATGGGTCGGCGGAAAACACACGTAAACGCTGCACGATAGCAGCAAAGAGCAAATAATATACAAGCAACCATCATACTTGTATACACGAATTCACTCGTATACCACGTGAGTGTGTGTGTGTGTGTGTGTGTGCTCGCGTACAAGTAGGTATATACCACTAAACGCATTTATACCTAATATTAATGGGTGCAGTCAGCGGCGGCGGCGGCCTTCCATTTATAAACAAATATTGAAAAAGAATATTGATGAGCCCCTTAACAGGCGTGTTATTTGAAACGCTTTGTGCTCTCGCGTACATTTAACGTACGTACACGGCCGCACAACCATACAATAATATATTATAATAATATTATACCGAAAACCGTAAAATCTTTTAAAGACTAGCTATATATATATATATATATATATATATATATATGGAAACGCGATTGGCGCATTCGGTTTGCCAATATAATATAGGTAATACACATTATATACACTCACTCGCACGCCGCGAGAAGTCTCGTCTGTACACGGGCAGGTATATAGGTAGGTAGGTAGGTAGGTACAGGTACATATTATTATACTAATATTACAATAATATTACGTATAATGCGTGTGTAATATGCCCAAGGGCATTTGACGAGTTAATAAGTTAAAGTTGAGTTATTTTTAACTCGTATTACATTATAATATACTGCAGCGTTAACGAGTCACTTTTGTTCCGTATGCTATTAGCAGGTACTCGACTCGATCGATAATAAATAACGTGTCCAATATGATATTTGTTGAAATCATATAATGTAGGTACTTATATACAGTGCAGTTTCCGTATATAAGAGTAGGTACACAGTTCTCTCTCGGTTTTAAATTTAAAATATATCGATTTGGTGTAAAAGTTTCCAATTTTTAAATGCAATTTTAAATTGTATTATTATAATATAATACAAAGTACAATATTTACTAGAATACTAAATGAGTAACTCATCGTAAATCTAATTATTATCAAACGTTGGTACGCTTTTTGTCGAGACGTGGGTAGAACGGTTATTATTGTACAATGTATACATACAATCATACAGTGGGTGGATGTAAAAATAAATCCCATCTCGTGTACTCGTCTTGACTTAAGAATCGAAAGTCAACGTCGCTTTGACTGCATAGGTACATATATATATATATAATATGTTCTAGAAAGATACTGCAATAGCTATGAAAATATTTTAATAATTAGATTATGTATATATTATTTTTTTTTATTGATTTTAAGAATCGGCAACTATGGTCTTTAGCATTTTTGTTGGGGGTCTAACTAACGCATAACATAACATGTAGGTACCAATAACCCTTATGTCCAGCAGTTTCAAGTTTGTGATGTTTTCAGTTTAAAAAATTTAGAGCGGACTGACCTGTATATTATCATCAAACTTAATCGAACTGATTATCTGTGCTATCTTGCAGTTGTTTGTTATGCGAGTAACACGTAAAATATTAATATTTAAAAACTATTATCACTCGTTTGAAAAATTTTAGCACTGTAAAAAATCAAAGAGAGAACACAAATGACAGTTCGATCCTCGACCACCGGGCGGCATTTTTCTCCGTGCAAGTCACGGTGTCCGGAGAACAAGTGCCGCCATCCCCCACCCGGGCATGGCAGATACCTACGGGTGCCCAATCAAAAATTCTGCCAAACCCAACACACACGTGTTCCTTCCCCTACCAACACTAACAACCCACAAACAAACCACTACAGCTAATGGCCATAGTTGCCGAAGCTTAAGATCTATAAAAAAAAAAAAAACACAAATGACGGTCTTGTCTTAAAATTTGATAACAGTTCACTGTGTACATTATGTCTATAATATTAAAGCTCGCATCGAGAATTCGGAACGGCCAGATACCGTGCATTTGTCCATTTGTATGTCAGAGACAACAACCAATCATAATGTGGGTGTAACAAAACTATTATATTATTAGTGGGTATAGTTGCTTATTGGCCGTAACCCTGATGATTCACAATACACGTATTCGGCTGTCCGTCGAAAATGAAAACTGCATAGGTAGTTTTTTTTTCCAGTTACGTGTGCAGCCACTTCTGCAGATTTGGCAGTTATTGGTCTTAACTATGCGACGTGACTATCTGCTCACCTGACTAACTGTGTATAGTATATCAATATAATAGTTGTTGTTTGAAACTATTTTTAACGATATTATATCACGTTTAATGGCGCGTATTTTTCTATTGCGTTGTCGGCAATAAATTTCAGTAGTGTAACACAAGGACTTTGCGGTAGTTGTTGGTTGAAAATCGATTTTTTTTTTATTAAATCTCGTGATTAATAAATAGCGCTTTAAATTTTTTTTATTATTTTCATTTACCTCGTTTACGCGTGTTATCCGTTGCAACCGGAGAATAATAAATAAATAATAATAGATGGATCGGTCGGCGGGCGGGCGGGTGGGCGGTTGGGTATAATATTGCTGCACGACGCGTACAACGCTATTACTCGAATAATATATATTATATTATTATATATCATTATGATATGCGTAGTACTACATGGGTATAATATACTTTCCGTAGGATTAAGTTTGTCCTACACGCACGACGACGGCGGACGCGGCAAAACATAACTTTCAATCGACAGTCTTAACGATGATTACAACACGTTCAATGTCATTACTATTTGAATATATTTACGGTGGACGTAAACCTTTTTATATATTATTATAAATACCTAATAATAAATAAAAATACGCCTAGACATGTACCTATACAATATTATAATAGTATCACGTGAGTATATGGAAAATAATATTGTGATAGACGCGAAGACGACGACGACGATCGCGACGATGACGTAGGCGCACAATATGTTATCACATTATATTTTATAATATACAATAATGGAAGGTGCCGATTATAACAGTAGTCACCGCTATTATACCGGATGATTATCTTATCATTGAACAATCATTTTTTCGAAAATCATTTAAGTTTTTCAAAATATTTTCACGTGACGTGTGTTCGTCTTACGACTGCATGAGGTCATTCTGCTTTTTGTGCGACACGGTGAGCGTTGTACAGTGACGTCGTCGTGTTGAGACCTACAAAATTATTGTATTCTTCTGACCGATTACACGTCACAGTTGCCATGACAGCCGAACAATGACACAGGTGAAACCGATGTCATAAAATCCCTAGGCCACCCCTAGCAACCGATGGTTAATATAACTGGGTGACCATAGCAACCTCGTTGTACTTTTTTAGATTCTCTAGCGATGAATTTTATTAAATTTACCTAGACATATACTTGTACCGGTGCATCCGCATGCAGTGTGAGTACTCCTTGATTTTTCTCCATGGTTTCAAGTCGTTAAAAAACGAAATTTTTAAAAAATATACATACTTATTTCTATTCTCGACTTCTTTTCAAGTTATTACTTTTTTGAACGATAGTTTCAATTATTTCATACTCCGAATGGAATCAATACAATTGTCACTAATGGGGAACTGCTTAATCAACCCCTTCGTGTCAACTCCTACCCTATTAGCATATTATACGCTTGTTGTGCATCTTAAGTATATCATATATTATTTCACAATAATATCATTTATTTATCTCAAATAAAAAAAAAAATTAATTTTACTAAGCCAATTAAAGACAAACGTAGCACGCTACTTGATAATTTCCACTTGGAAGAAAATGTATAAATCATAAAATATATGTATCAATAATTAACCATTAAAAATATATTCCAAAGAAGAATATTTTCCGAAAAATGTCGATACATACAAATCGGATTTAGGACGACAAGTAATTTATGAGCAGTAAGTATTTAATGTTCAGTTTAGCGGAGAGGTACTGGTATGCGGTTACCCCGGGAAATGTCGGTATAATTATTATACTCAGCTCAAATAAACATTAAATATTTATAACTTATAGAATACTCATCCTGAGTTCGATTTTCATGTATCAAAATACGCAGAAAATATTCTGCTTTTGAAGATTAAAAATGTATGTTGTAAATTAAGAAAAAAAAAATTAAAAATTTCTAAGATACAAAATATTCAAAAATGTAATTTTTTTCAGTACTTGTAACCAAAAAAAAAAAAAATCTTCAAAAACATTTTTTTGAATAATATAAGTTGTCAGTGAAAAAAGAATCACCCGGTATAGTGTGTATGTTATATAACTACGCGTATTAGTTTTACATGTTAGTCCAAGGTTGGGCAAGTTAATGATTTTTTTTAACTCAGTAAGTTAAGTTAATATGCACCAATAACAAAAAGTTAAAAGCTAAAAGTTAATTTAATTATAGGTTAACTCAGTTAAGTTAAAAGTTAATACACACTTTTTCTTAACTTTTTATTAAGTTAAAAAAAGTTAATTTGTTTATACAACGCTAGCGTACTTAATTTTTTTTCAACCCAAAACTAAATTAAAGGATATAGTGTTAATACTTCATGCAGTATTTCCATATAAGTTAGATTCGAATGATATAAATGTTTAACTTTAATGATACATATTTTTTGACATGAAAACGAAACAGACTGAAATAGTGAAATATTATAAAATTAAAAACAAAATAAATTAACTTAACTTGCTTCTTAAAATGAAAAATTAACTCGTTAATTTCACGTCAATTAAGAAAGAAATTTATTAAGTTAACAGTTAAGTTAATGAAAAGCCAAAAGTAACTAGTTAAGTTAAAAAGTTAAAATTAAATTGACTTTTCAACTTAACTTTAACTTTTTAACTCGTTAATGCCCAGCCTTGCGATGTTACTATACATATTATATATAATATATAGGTAGGTATATATATATATATATATATATATGTGTGTGTGTAACGAATACGCGTAGTTTTCAGTGATAAAATCTTTCGCACAATCTCGTGAAACCATATTATCATAATACAGGTGTTATAGGTATAAACCTACGTCGTATTATTATTATTATACTGTGTGCCCTCCCCCCCCCCCCCAGTAAACATTGCAGGACGCATATTATATTGCGGTGGCAAACTCCGAACGAGCGGCGTTTATTGTTTTATTATTATTATATTTATATAGGTACACTTACGTTTTGTACAGTCTGTGCCTGGGCAGGTTAGGGTATATTATATTTATACAATATATTATTATCCATGGTACGAGAGAGGTACCTCCGTGGTGATACGCGCGTTTTATAATATGCCTTTTTGTTTTATATAACCATTATATCGTTATTATATTATGACCACCGCGAACGGCCGAACCATAATTTATTCCTCCGCGCATAAACGCCATTACAATATCATATAGCTAACCTACCTATATGTTATGCGTATATCTGTACACACGCGTGCATTTAAGTTTGGCAGTAAAACCGTCCGTCGTATGTATGCGCGACGGTTAATTAAATTTGCGCAACGTTCGAAATTCGTGATATTTGTGGGTGGACTTTATGATAATAATAACGCCGTGATTTGATTTTTTTTTTTTTATTCGATTTATTTTCCAATGCGGGTCTTCGTAATCGCGAACTCGCGCGACCACAACAGTATTATCATAATTTTGTATTATTTTACTATCACAATACGGTTTTAAACGACGGTAATTGTTACTATGAGCGCGGCGCGATTCGGTATACCTCATTATATATACAATATCGTCGCTATTATTATTATTATACACAATATATAATATGATATTATTTTATTAAATGTACGACTGGACGGTTCGGGACGGGGACGGGGACGGACGTAGTGTGGGTGGCTGCCTAGGTAGTTTCACATATTATATATGCACACAGATACCTCACAACATGCGCAAACACATCATAACATATATTTATAATATTATTAGCAGCAGCCGCGGTGTTTATATAACTTTGCACGGGCAACAGGTAGGTACGGACGCGATATGCCCGGTACATAATATTATATTAATGTGTCATTTTCTGTTCGACATTGAGAGACACACTCATTGCATGAATAATATATAGTATAGGTACCCACCTGTATAATATACTTTTCCGGATATCTGTGCACGCTGGAGATAATAATTAATTCCTTTTACAGCTGTTTGCTAAGGTTTTTAATTAATATAACATAATATAATGGCTACTATGACAAGTTTGTGCTAGTTTATTGATTCGCGGAGCAGTCGCAGAACGATTCGTTCCGCTCGTCTGTATAATCGCGCGGAATTATTAAACTATATAAATAATATATATATAATATATATAGGTATATGGAAAACGATCAATGATAGGAGCAAACATTTTAGAAAACAGTTTTGACACACAATTATCGGCAAAAAGATTTTTGACAAATCGTTTGCTATCGGTAACACCGCGAAAACATGCTTATTGTTTCGCATTTTACATATTTTATTATATTTAAAATATAATCTTATTTATGACAACCTTTTTTCTCCTGCATATATTTTTCATTATCCTGTGCGACTCGCTACTCTCTTATCCAGTGGCGCCGAACCTCTAACCTAAGAGGAGCGACCGTCCACCCTTTTTTTCGGTGGGTGGGGTCGTGGGGGTCTGTGGGTATCCCAACAAACTATTTATGAATCATGTTCCTAACTCCTAAGCTATTAATGTATTATATACGTATGCAGCAAAATTTCGTAAACAGGAGTGGTGGTCCGTATAACTTTTTACTTGCCCCCCCCCCCCCCATTTTAAAATATAGTTCTGCCCGCCCCCCCCCCCACTACGTCATAATGCTCGTAAGCCCGTTTTTGTCAAATATTAAGCATATAATATTATTGTGTAATCAGCGAAATGCATATTTGAATGTCAACTCTTGTGATTTGCACGCCCATTTGGTTTATAGGCGCGAAAATAAAAATTAAGGGAGGACCGCGCGGACCCGTTTCTCCACATAATATATTGTCAAAACAATACTACTATCCAAATTCTTTCTCGTGCCAATCGCAAGTAATTTTCTGAATCGACGAATAGGAGATCGGGACCGGTCGTGCGAATACATGCTTAATTGCATGCTAAATATTTGCACTAGAAAACATTTGGGCAGAAGTGTTTTTGGTAAGCGGTGCGCGCATAATATAAAGACACGTATCTATATATATATAGCTCTCACCTTGTTTTCGATTTCACGCGGCTTCACCAAAAGCATGCGAATCGCAAAAGTCAGCGTGCAAATACATATTATTATGCTAATTATATAGGTACTCACACCTGCATACTAAATATTTTCCAAAAAAAACTCAGCAGCCAGTTATATTATGCGCGTATGAGATTGTGGCGGCTGTCATCGACGCGTCGGTTTTCGAGTGTATATTATGATGATCGAACAAGAGTACTATGTAAATTTATAGCAGTAATATGTACCTATAATCTACTTTTACATATTATCATAAGAACTCGCTACGTAGGTACATATAACTATTGATTCGTTCGTATTGCGGTCTTTCGGGCCGAAAAACTATGCCACATAATCGTATGACAATTTCCACGGGATTCTGATAGGTAACTAATATAACTATATTAACTATACCTATTTCAGTAGCCAGTAAGACTTATACGAGTTGAGAATATGTCATTTGACAGTATACGTCATAATAAGTTGGGTTATAGGTACATACTTAAATATTTTTTTAGTATTTACTATATTTTAGTTCACTGATACTATCGTACATGATAATGAGTAATAACACTGTCTGTTGATCATAAACAAATAATACAACCTAATACCTAAATATAACATACTTATTTTATTTTTTTTTTTAAGTAAACGGGTAAACGGGTATCTAAGTCGTCCGGGAGGCAGAGTCTCCCACAGTTATTTTATATATTGGTTTCGCGATTGACATGCAAGTTATCAACCGAAAATCGTAAATCACAACAATAATATAATATTCTTCGGCTGCCGATCGGCCGCGGCGTTATACATAGTATTAATATTAGGTATGTAAAATATGATAATATTATATTATATTTATAATATTAAATTATTGGACCGCACGTATAAAAACGGCTTGTTATAATACATAGACAATAATCAATAATTTAAAAAATATAATGAGTACCTATAATGAGCGCAGTATAATATTTTACGTCAACCGATGTACAAATAATATAATAAATAAAAAATAGTGCAAAAACGTTGTCGTCGGTCGGGGATCGAACCAGAACGTTTAAATACTTGTTGATTAAAATAGATTGATTTCGCATAGAACGGATTAAACAGCCATTATTTTTCTAAAACGTATAGACGATAAAATGTGAAAAAGAGATGCCGGATTCTAATCTAGCTCTCCGACAACACTTACACTCTTACTATCAGTAGCTTCGGAGGATGTTGGCTGTCGGATAGCTAATTTAGCCGAAACATCTCCTTTAGCCGTACAAGTGTTTAAGCTATTTTAGTAGGTGTTTAAACACAGTTTGCTTGTTATCGTGGCGACGAATTAAACAGACAGTTAACTATACATTTATATTTTTTACTTTTCTTTTTTTCGTGTTGGCGTACCATTACAATATGCGAACTGATCTCTTTTCGCAAGGCTTGGGCCCCGTGTAACATAATCTTTTATTGCGATTTGAAGCATAATATAACAATAATATTATACACATATAGAGACGTAAGCATGGCATGCCCTGTCTTATACCAACCCTCACAACAGTTGAACAAACAGATAATATTTTGTTGTATTTATTTTCCTAGTACGACCGTGCCCAACCTCTATAAGCGAACTGGCCCGTGACCGCCGCTCTAGCTTCATGTTCAGAAACCATCCCCATCGCACTATATCATATTACGTATCAATGTGGGATTATGTATTATGATAAATGTGTTTTTAGTTTCTAATTAAGAGAAACACAAGGGTAATACCTACAAATTACAATGTAATCTATCTAACTTGTGCACTAATTTATGCAATATTATATTTTAATTACACGTTTTTTACCTGCGAAACTATGACCTATATATGTCCCGTCTAATGAGTTTATAGATTACAATAGATTTATTATATTTCCGATTTTATTGTCTACGGATAATTTTTTTTTTCATTAATTTGTGTGTACAAAATTCTAATATTATTCCGTTTTGTTTATACGTGTGAAACCTACTTGTAATATTTTTTAATTATAAATTATTTTTTTTACCAAAGGTGTCATCTAAATGTTGGGTTCACGATTTGTAACTCGCCTTACGCGTACGTTCACTGCAGATGCGGGCAATAAGTATAATGATTACTAATAAAAATAAACTCGAGTGGGTGGACCGCGTTGCACAAATAATATAATATTATTGTTATTATTGAAATGTTAATGACGACGACGACCGTCGGATTTAACTACTCAATCCCGGACGCGGGCTGCACTGTGTGTGTGTGTGAACGGGATTCGTCAGCTGCACCGCCGAACTCGGACCGAACCCATCATAATTGTTATTTTCCATCACACGGTATAATATAATATTATAACATCTCGTGCGCTCCGCGGCGTTTAAGTCTCCCGGAGCTATACTTATAATAATATATAATGTCGCGTCTGCTCGGGTTTGTATTAGGTGTCGAAAGTGGAGCGTATGGGTCATCGTCGTCGTCGTCGTTCTCGCACACACGAATACCGTCGTATGTGCGTACTTTCACACAGACTAACAAACCGCGAAAATACGAGAATAAACGCGCGCGCAGACGATCATCCGTCGTCGTGGACGTGCACGTCGTTAAACGCGTGTGTCTCTGCTGAAAACACACACACACACACACACACACACAGACAGACACACACACACTTGAACATCGTGCTGCGTGTGCGGGTAAACTATATGCACACATATTATATATATATGAGCGTATGATGAATACGCGACTTGGAGAGAAAATAGACGTGGAGAATGCTATATAATAATATTGTAAACGCACACATATTATAATGTTATTATATCGTAGGGTATGCCCGAGCGATGCACGTCACACGCGGGCACGAGATCAAAACGCCAAAGGCCAACGTCGACGACGACGGTATACGTATATTAATATACATCTATATACATCCTGTGTATACATTTTATGTATATTATTATACTTGTGTACGTCATATGGGTAAATATACGTGACCGTTTCCTTTCTCCTATATACATATGGATGACGGGCTGCATCGGTGGCCCCGGCTGGACGGGAGCGTCAAACTGCAGCGGCCCGTTTGTATGGGTAGGTATAGTATGATATAATATTACATTGGCGTATGATATACATGGACCTAGGTATATTTTGTATACCTCTGCGCGGTGCCAACCGGAAGGGACGCCATTTCCCAGAATTTTATATTGTTATATAACCGTCATGTGTCATCCTGCATGATAAAGTATGGAAACGTAGGTGTACCTATACAAAAAATGCGAAATTAATCAATAGGTCAGACTTTAAGACACGAAGGGATCGATCCTAGGACTCGTCTTGGAAGGAATAATGGGTGGTAAAAATAATAGAAGAAGACCAAGATTACGGTACACAATAGTCAGATGATAGAAGACCAATAAGGATCTAATTCGTATCAAGAATTGAAGGAGAAGGCTAGGTAGTGATTTAGAAACATGGAAGGAATGATAGCCATTGAAGGAGTCTCTTATGTTGATATATTGTGGTAAGTATGTTTAAAAATTCCAAAAATTAGATTTTGAATAACTATAGATAGATATAAATATATAAATATAGATCATTGAATAAAAAGGGGGATGAGCATGCATCATACTTAATCAACCTTTATATATTATTACGAAATAAATATTTTATTGAATTTAGAATTTATGAATAGTCGATGACGACGATAATGGCACTGCAGTACCTACCTGCACAATTTCAGATGTAAATTTGTTTTTGAATGTATTTAAATATCTGCAAATCGATAAGTTGTTTAACTAATAATTCTTATAAAATTGCCCGTTTGAAACCTCTTACAAGCGGTGCACATAGTGTGCCCTTATACTTATTTCGTTCTCTATTAAGGAAATAGAGTCTGGTCCCGGTTTTTCCAACTTTGCTCAATTCCACACAATTTGAAAATTATATTTTATATTTTAGTCTTTATCTTAACTATAATACTTTTCCACTAATCTTCTGCCTCATACCTATAGGCTATACCCTATTTATGGGGGTTGATACCGTGTAGGATACTATATATAACATTAAAAAATGACTTCCCAGGAAAAACTAAAATTTCCATTTTATTTTCAATAGTTCTAAGAATTCTTAAAAATATATTTGAAAAATAACAAATTTTGTGCATTATACAATTGCATATTTTAGATTCTATTCCTATACTTAAAATTTTGAAAATAGGAGTTTGATCCAACCTGTACAATAAAAAAATTATGAATAAAAATTTTTATATAAAAAGAAAATAATGAAATCCGGCTATTCTGTAGGACTATAGGACGTGACAGTTTTTCCTGTAGGACATGTTTTGTACTGAAAATGCACCGGCTCCGGCGCCTTTAATATTATACTATATTGTATTGAGAAGCTCTATAATATTGTGTGTCCAACGAATCTTTTCTCCGCCTGATATTTTATAGGCGTGTTGCAAAAAAAAAAATCGATCAGTGTTATTAATGTCACATTATTATGTAGACACGGGCACACTGCAGCAGTCGTTGACGGGTCGCTACGGTGCGTAAAAATCAACAGGTTTTTTTCGGTCATTCGTATAGTAATATTATTTTCGTAGACATTTCTCACAATATTCTTTCAATATCACCCACGCCGCCGTGCGATCACACATAAATTATACAATGTGAGTAAATCGTGTCATACGCGAGTTTACATACGTATATAGGTACTACGTATAGACCTATATAAATAAATATACTGATAACAGAGAGAGAGTGAGAGAGAGAGAGAGAGAGAGAGAGATATCCAGGGGCCAACATTGTTAGAAAAATATAGCATACAACTTGGGTACAATTTATACCCATTAATCAATCATTCATCTGTCATCAAGAGAGAGAGAGAGAGAGAGAGAGAGAGAGCGAGAGAGAGAGAATAGTTCGACGGCAAAGATAACAACAATTTTTAGAAACAGATCTAGCATACGTCTCAGGCATGGTTAGGTTCCATTATATAACACGGTCATTGACTATGTCTTTCTATTAATGTTGGCACTTGGCAACCCATAGTAGGGTATGGAGGGACGGGCAGTCCATATGTTGATAAGTCTATGGTACTACGCAATATACCTAAATGCATTTACGTGCGAATGCGTTTCGGTGTTGCATCTTACCCCAAATTATAATTTTCCATACAATAGGCGTGTAACAGAATGAACTGGCTGGAAATGACATAGCTTTTGTTCTAATATCAATACAAAAAAAAAATGTCCACGTATAATATATATATGGACAGCCTCGCGTACAGCATAAAGTTTTTTTTTTTTTTTATTGAACTTAAGCCCGGCGACTATGGACATTAGCTGTTGTAGGGGTTATGAACTACGGTAGGGGTAAGGTTGGTACGGTAGGTTGGTTTTACGATTGTTTTTTAACGGTTGTTACGGTAGGTAGCAAACACGTGTATGTGTGGTAAGGTTTTTAACTACTATGAACCCGGGTGGTCACCCATCCGGGAGCTAGTAGCTGTGGCCGTTACTTACTCCCAGTCGCATTCCGCGACTGGTAGCAGCCAACGCGCCACGCCATGCCACTATAAAGTTTTTTTTTTTAATATGCAGTCGAGTGTTACTGCTGGGCAGCTACTCTCCTCACGCCGTCAAAGCCAATTGTATTCCATCCCATATGCTCATTGTAAACTATTACAGATTGTATAAATTCAAATAAATGTTAAAAAAAAAAGAATTTTTTAATATTGAAAATAAAAATTATAAATTTTCCAAAATTTTAATGGAATCATTCAAATGATTAGCCAATTTTTGAATCTAACACCTACAGTAAAATATCGTTACGTCGAAACTCAAGGGACACCGATAAAAGATATACCGATACTAAAAGTTCGAGATATTGAATTTTATCGTAATGGTATAATATTATATACAAAGAAAATTTCAATATTGAGTTCGACATATTCAGAATCTGTAACATGTATTTAGGGAAATGTTGATAGGGATAAACAACGTTTGTTTAGTAAGTCAAGTAATTTAAAATTTTTTTAATTTTCTAAAATATCAATATTTTTTTTTGGAGCAAATCAATATTTGAATCGTAGCATAATAATTTTTACAGATACATGAGTTGTAAAACTCGATAATTCTTTATTATATCCGTACAATAGTTATCATAATTTTTTTTTCGTACGGTATGTACTTGTACCGATTTTCCGTCATCGTCAGGTGTTTCTGTTACACCCTGTACACACGCCTCCATGTACGGCAGCCCGACGACACAATAATATCATTATATAATATTATCTTCAGCCGCCGAATTCGATAAATATTCGTTTTCCGCCTCCGATCGAACGCCGGCGCATGGACTAATTTCCTATACACAACATCGTAAACCTAATATCATATAATAAAATATTATAACATGTGTAATCACCGCAGCGCAGACCTGCAATTACACCGATTTACATATTATTATTATTATTATTATCACATTTACTCACACGTTCCGTATACCGCGGAGTAGGTATAATTGCCGCAGCGTTCGGCTGATTATGTTGCAGTGCACTTATATAATATTATATAGGTACGACAAACCGAATTGATTGATTCGATTGTTATAAATTACAATATAATGGAATATTGTACTCATTACGTTATTATAATATTATTAAAACCGTTCTCGGCGTAGTATAATATATTAATATAATTGTCCGTGTAAAACGCTATAAATACCGAACAGTAATCATTTCATATGTCTACCATAATCGTACCATAATATATTTATATCGCGCACTATTGCGCAAGATTTGCGTTATTAAATCACGTCGACTGTATATATAATTATGTCCGAAAAACAGTTTGTCCCCCCAGTAAAGTTGTAGTCAACTACACATCATTTGAATATATAAGCAAGTCATTTTTGGACGTTATACGCGTTACTTTGAAATTCCGTCGGCCAGTTTGAGCCCAACGTTCTAAAGTTTTAATTTGAATTAACACTTTCAACCATTCAAATCCTCTAATCTCAAACCTCTCCTCTCTTACTCTTTCTGATAACCCACCCCGCCGTCTTAAACGGAACTGGCCCAGGGACCGCCTTGACATTTAAAAAAAAACCGCTTAGAATATTATGAATAGTAGGGTCATTGGGCTCCCCCCCCTTCTATCACGCCGACCAGTCTTGTATACTTGTACCCCTCCCCCCCCCTATTACCCATTGTATAAATTTATTACAACTGATTGTAAATATTCTTGTTTTCTAATAAAAAAAAAAAAAATAGTGTCACATACTTGAGACACATAAACATGTTAGACACGCATTAAAAATGAATAATTATATAAATATTTTTTAAGACTCATTTTGTCTAAATATTTTTAAACGACGCGCGCGCAGAAAGATTAATAACAATTTTGAACGTCATGACGTCCGATCGATTTAAAATTAATACTCAAAAACCAGATTTAAAGACTAACGAGTTGGGAAAAAGTTTTTGACGCGACAGACACGTGAATTGCGACACAAAAATATTATGGCAGATTGTGGATTTTTTTCGTATCTTAATATTCTCATAATAACGGTCTGCGGCGAGGTTATAGGAACAGAGTCGTGTTCGCATTTGACGTAAAAACTTACTTACTTGATATGGATTTCTCGTAGATCATTACACAAGTTCGAAGAACGATATCCATAATATACGTTCGGCGAAAACCTAAAAAAAAAAAAATGTTTCGTTATTATTTTTGTTCTTAAAAAAAAAACGTGTACCTACGTGAATATTTCACGTACACAAAACAATGGATGCACTACATGACCATTGTGTGTTACAACAGGCGTATCATCGCGGTCTAAATATAATTACTTCGAGGAAGTCGGCAGTGTCGTTATGCCTGTACGATAACTTATCTGCACGAAACGTAGCTATTATTATTAATTTGAAATTTCGTAACAAAATCGTTGTGCTATAATATTATTATACAGGTATATATTATTATATCCTTCAGCGCCGTTCGTAATAATTAGCAAACAACGAAGTCGTTCATTTATCATTTTCCGTTTTATTTTAAACAAACCATTAATATTACTATTATTCTTGTCGGGTTTTTTATTTTTCGCGTGGGCTGCGAAACGACGACGACGACGACGACGACGACTATTTGTACGTCAAAACTTTATTTACCATATCCAATCGGTTTTTCTATTCGATTCACACGGGTACGATGTACAGGCAAGTACGCATTATAATATTATGCACTGCGCAGCGCTCACGTTTTCCTAGTAGATAATATTATTATAATTATTATTATATTTTTTCATAAATCGTTTTCGCTAAAATGTTCAATACCTTACGGTTTTTTACGACTACGCTGCACACAACATATCAGTGCGTGTGATTTAATACGCCGCATCACGCTATGTGTCGTATTCGTTTCCGTTTAAAAATCCGTAAAATCTCCACACGAGTTATTATGCTATTAATAATAATATCGTTATTATTTCCACATGCGCCTATACGACCTACACCCATCCGCGTGTACTAGCTATGTTATGTAGTTTGTAATATCATATTATAATTGTTGCGCATAAACATTATTATTAATACATAGGCGGGTATACCTAATATAATGTACTGCAGCGGCACACGACGTCGACGAAAACAGCGTACGATTATTATTATGCCTATATAGGTATATACTATACGCAATAGATGGAACTGACTTTTGGAATGACTTTTCTTCTACCTGATCAGTATTTCAATTTTTTTTTTTTTTTTATACTTATAGTCACTTGCGCTACGCATATATTATACGAAAAATTATTTTTATTTTTTAATACTGAAAATAAAAAAAAAAAATTTAAATTTGATTTACATTTTTTTTTTGTTTTTTTGATATATTCAAAATAGCCGATTTGTGAATCTGATTATAAGAACAATTTTGATAGTTAAAACATTTATCCAAGTCAAGTAGCTTATTTTTTAGAAATATCAATATTTTTTTAATTAAATGAAACGTAATAATTTTTTTCAAAACATTTTTTTGGGCAATTTGCTGACATGAGTATATTTCTTAAATTATTTACTATAATTTCAACATTTTTTGTCATACGTTTAAGTAGTATCATTTATTTATTAGCTACGTCGTAAATGTATCCACCCAGAAAGGCTACCTGCGGGCCGTCGATATTGTAATGCGATAAATTTCACAGAATCCGCGTGAATATTTCGAAATTTACCGTAACACATTTTTCGATAAATTGTATTATTTTGTTTTTATTAAATATCGTCTACCTACAAACCACATATTATTATAATTATTGAATTAAATCAAAACGTATAACACACATACGCCATATTATATTTGTGTGTGCGTTCGCGTGTAGAAATATTAAACTAATTTGTGTATGGTCTGAATTAATTGTGTTACGGTGCATAGTTTCAATGTTTATTCATTAAGCGTTGCACAACAACGTTTCTGCAGTGTATCCTTCATAGTTGATTTAAAGTAACATTTAGTAAGAAATTATTGATGCGATAACCGTATAGTTATTACTGCGGCGAGCTACTGCCGCTGAACGGTGCGGCGCAGACACGCTGCAGAGACGGATTTTCGCAATTGTATAAAAATTACACAGCCCGATATCGAACCGGAGCCGTATGAACGATAAAATGATATGAGAAGAAAGAACGATAAACTAATTAATCACAATGTGCCCGTATAATAATAATAATAATATAATACATGCTACGACGACGACGACGACGACGACGACGATGTCGACAACTCCGGAGATGCGTACGAGTGTGGGTAAATCGTCCGCCGTGTTCAACTCGGCAAATAAGTGCCATTAAATTGCGACTCGGACGTATCGCATTACAAGTATGACCTAATTAAGAAGAGAAATACGCACAATGATGGGTTTCGAATGTATAATAGTATGCGACACGTCATGTTAAGGGCAATATGTGAAATACCGGCAATTTATATAGGTACACGCGTTATATCCGCAAATTGTTTTTTTCTGCACATTTTTTTTTGATATTAAAATAATATGCGTCGTTACCAATAACTATACGACATTGATGGAGAAAAAAACAAAAAAAAAATGAATTCTTTTATTATTAATAATCGTATTAATCGTATCACTTATACGTCCTACCGATCGTATTATGTTACAAATATTTTAATTCAATATTATAAATTATAACAATAATAAATTATCATAGCTATACCTATGTATATACCGCAGTAGATGGCGCAACGCCATATAGGCATACGACGAGTTTATTCAAAATTATTACACATTTATTTGTACATTTTTTACTGGAATAAACAGAGGATTGCAAAAGTCTGTATGCCTTCTTGCACGTGCATTTATTTGTTTCGCAAAGCTGCATAAAAGTGCATCGATCTTCCACATCAATATAAGGTATATTGAATATTATAATATTATTATAATATCGTTTTAAAATATTCATAATTATGTAATACAATAAAATAAATATTATAATTAATAATTTTTTTCTCTCCATAAATATTATACACTTATAGTTATCGTACTATTATTACTTATATTAGCAATGATAAATTAATACGAAAAATTGCATAAAAAAAAACGTCGTCTATACTCGCAATTCAAATTGTGGACCGGACAATAAAGGATGAAGATTGAGCTCGGACGACGACTGCTCAGACTTAAAATTTATTTTAAAAAAAACACAACGTCTACGTGCGTATATAGAACGTATCGTTATAATTTTGACGTGAATGTTTTGAACATTAAATTTGAATACAATTGTTATAAAATTGAATTGATCTATAGGTGGTAGGTATACACGTTCTCCGCCGCGGAAAATCGAAATGAGACAGAATTGTAGGTACCTACCTATACAGGCTATACCATCCTCAGAAAAGTCCGTAAGTATACTTGTTATTATACGGGTACATATTTATATCAACGAAATAAAAAACCCGAATTTAAAAATTGTAATCGATTGTCCGACGCATAAAAAATACGTTCCGTAATAGGCATTCACGGAGCGGGCATTAATCTTTAAATTTTCTAATTATTATGATTATTATTTGTTTGAGCCGAAAAAGCAATTAGATTCAATTCCGTTACAATATAAACAGTGCCGTTTATGTCTTTACCAATAACAAATAGGTAAAATCATGTTTATATAATAACACTGTTATATATTATATCATATGGATGGGTATACCTACTGGAGAGCATAAATTTTAAAATCAATATTATTATACTATTATATTATGGACGGACATACACACATAATACGCGAGCGGCGTATAGGTCAACGATTTGTATTACGTGATCAATCAAAATGTGTTTAGACGTACAAGTAGGTATATAATAGGTACATAATATAATAGTGAACACGGATTCTGGGATATGCAATAATAATTATTATTTGTCGGGAAAATTTTTTTTCGTCCGCCTTACAAAATGTTCTACGGTCGAAAACGTAAGGTACCTACCTAATAATCTGACCAAAAAAATAATAATAATAACGTTCGGGCATGTCACGATAATCGCAATAAGTGCTGTATAATCTAGAATAATATAATATACTCGTCGACCATATATATATATATATAACATTAATATGTAGTGTGCATACGATTTCCGTACACTGCAAATACTCGTTTGATCGCTCGACTATTTAATTTTTTTTTTCTTTTTCCAAACCGATTTTCAACAACCCGAGCAGCAAGGCTGGGCAAGTTAATGATTTTTTTTAACTCAGTTAAGTCACGTTAATATGCACCAATAACAAAAAGTTAAAAGTTAAAATTTAAAATACACTTTTGTTAACTTTTTATTAAGTTAAAGAAAAGTTAATTTTTTGTTTATAAAACGCTAGCGTACTTAATTTTGTCCAACCCAAAACTAAATCATAGGATATAGTGTTTATACTTCATACAGTATTTCCATATAAGTTAGATTCGAATGATTTTGATTTTTAACTTTAAACAATGTACGATACATTTTTTTTTGACATGAAAACGAAATAGACTGAAATAGAGATATATAATAAAATTAAAAACAAAATAAATTAACTTAACTTGCTTCTTAAAATGAAAAATTAACTCGTTAATTAGGAAAGAAATTTAGTAAGTTAACAGTTAAGTTAATGAAAAGCCAAAAGTAACTAATTAAGTTAAAAAGTTAAAATAAAATTAACTTTTTAACTCGTTAATGCCTAGCCTTGCCAAGCAGACACCGACGCGAATCGGGTGGCGTGCGCGACGTTATATTATGACTTATATCCGATGTGACGACGCCAAATTATTACCGTCTCGAGTCTTATATAATAATATGCTGCACATAACATAATTGTAACTATATGGTAATATTGTGTACGCGATGTGTTCTTATAATATTATAATACTATCTCGGTACACATATACACCACCGATGATTAAACGTATATTGTACCTCTTACCTCTGTACCCACCCACTTTTATTATTATCTTTCGCGCGGACGTCCTCGCGCATGGTTTACTCGAATTTTCGACAAACATAATAAAATTATTATCGGCACACCGTAATAATATAATGCCGGGTTGCACGAACGACTGCGATTAATTTAATGGTTCAATAAAACTTAATGGACCAATCGTGGGCCACTAAAACACGTTTAAAGCAGGGACCATAATACTATAGTATATTAGTTCACTATATTGGTTCATTAAATGTGTATAATATATGGCGTGTTCGTTCATGGGCGCAACCGAGTGAAAACTATCTAATTATTCGATTGTTTTATAAAACTATCGAATAATTTTGGTTTAAAAATGCATAACCAATAATAATCGACCATCGAGAAAAACTATCGAACTATAGAAACTATCAAACTATTGAATTATCAAAAAACTATCGAACTATCGAAAAACTATTGAACTATTGAAAACTTTGAACGACGAACATGTGAAATTTTGAACTAGATTGCACACAGTTAGCGCTTTTCAAATATTATTCATCAATTATTAAATATATTCAATAATTAATTCATTCGATGGGTTAATCGAAAAACCACTCGGTAGTTTTTCAAACAATCGATAGTCAAAACTAGTCGGTTCCACTAACGAATGAAAACTATCGAGGAATCCATTCGATGGTTTTCAAACTTGTCTATCGATAGACAATCGATAGTCAAAACTAGTCGGTTGCGCCCATCACTACATGCAACCCGGCAGAGGTCCCCTGTCGTCTATTTCGTGTAGAGATGTAAAATGTGCGTTTTTTGAAAAATGTATGTAAATTCTGTAAATTTTGATATTATTGTTATGTTACCGTATAAGGTCACCCCCAGGAACTCTTCTCTAACCTAAACCTAATAATCTGACCGAAATAATAATAATAATAACGTTCGGGCATGTCACGATAATCGCAATAAGTGCTGTATAATCTAGAATTCTAGAATATAATATACTCGTCGACCATATATATAACATTAATATGTATAGTGTGTTTACGATTTCCGTACACTGCGAATATACTCTTTTGATCGCTCGACTATTTAATTTTTTTTTCCGATTTTCCGATTTTCAGCAACCCGAGCAGACACCGACGCGAATCGGGTGGTGTGCGCGACGTTATATCCGATGTGACGACGCCAAATTATTACCGCCTCGAGTCTTATATAATAATATGCTGCACATAACATCATTACAACTACCTATATGATTATATTGTGAACGCGATGTGTTCTTATAACATTATACTCTCTCGGAACACATATAGAGCACCGACGATTAAACGTATATCGTACCACTTATATTATTATCTTTCGCGCGTGGTTTACTCGAATTTTCGACAAACATAATAATATTATTATCGGCACACCGTAATATAATGCCGGGTTGCACGAACGACTGCGATTAATTTAACGGTTCAATACAAGTATAATGGACCAATCGTGGGCCACTAAAACACGTTAAAGCAGGGACCATAATACTGTATATTAGTTCACTATATATTGATTCATTAAATGTGTATAAATATAAGGCGTGTTTGTTCATGCGACCCGGCGGAGGAGGTCCTGTCTATTTCGTGTATAGAGATGTAAAATGTGCGTACGTTTTTTGAAAAATTTACGTAAATTCCGTAAATTTTGATATCACTGTTATGTTACCATATAAGGTCACCCCCAGGAACTCTTCTCTAACCCTTTTTCATGAACTTGTAATAATTATGGTAATGATTAATTTTTCGTTATTTAGTGGATAGTAGCACGCCCGGATTGAGCCAGTGGGCTAATACAGGCAAAACCCGGTGGGCCGTTAAAAATTCGAAATTTCGGGCCGGTCTAGGCGGACAGCCCAGTTAGTAATTTCTTCCCGATTCGGTGCTGGAGAGTGCAGGGGTATTATCATGCAGGTACCCATAGTAAATGTATAACTTTATAAATACCTATATGTATAGTAGTGTATTATATTGACTTATATGCATTAATTTAAAATTATTATTTTATGTGAATATAAATATTAAAAATGTACCTATATATGAAATTAATTGTAAAATGAATCAAATCAGATTAATTTGGTATTGCTAACATCAACAACAAGCCGTGATAACATCAAAGACCATTGTCATAGACCCTATTGCCACGATGTCGATAAAATAAAATGAATTATATTAATCAATGTGGTTGTAATAATATTAATAGTGATGAGAATTGATAGTATCTATATTATGTTACACTATCAGTAGCTGTGGGTGTGTTGAACGTTCGGACGTTTTGCATTTTATACTAACTATTATAATATTATTATATCGATTAACGGTATAATATGTTATGAATATTTACCTCGTTAAAAAATTTGACATTTCAGGTGTCACGTGCTTTTTTATTCGGTAAAAAGTAATTGGTACATTTACAGAGCTTACGTCATCTCTAATTTCATGTATCCATTATTGAATCCACATAGGTATACCTTCCACAATATACGGGGGAGGGGTTATAACGGTAAGAGGGTCCGTGGTATCAGTGCACTAGTTATTTCAGCTGGATAACCTTGGAATGAAATACACTTTTTGAGAACAGTTTTTACAAAATTGACAGTAAGTTGAAATCAACGAAAAATCTCGGTTTCTAAAGAAATATTAACCTTGATTATATTAATATTTAATTGAACTCGAGATAGGTAATATATTACATTGTTAAATTATTATTTATGTCTTATACACATTTAGAGAAAAATCCAATCAATTAACAATTTTTCAATTAGTCACTTAAGTTTATGTGTAATTTTCTATACGTCGTGTGAGGTACCTTACATTTTTTTTTATTTTACCTTTCAAGTACAATTCGGGTAAATTAGGAATGCAAGGTAGTGTTGAAAACAGTTATATAGGTAATAAATATTAGCTTGATCATTCGTAAACTTAAATTTTGTCCCAACGTTGTTTACTTTCCAATCGGGACAAAAAGTTTTCAATCAAAAATAGTTTGAAAAAATATAGTCTATTGGTTAGGTTAGGTTAGGTTATAGTGATTACTATTTTTAAAAAGTATTGTCTTGGGCACTTTCGTGTACCGCTGAAGGGTTGACGATTTGAAATCTACACAAAACGTGTATTTCAGGTACCTGCACTCGCCCATCACATCCCAAAACCCAATTTCGTGCCCATCTCAAATCGATATTATATAAGCGTCTAGTTTTGACTCTCGGCGCGAACACTGCACCAACAGATATTAACATGACGGGTACGCATATAATGTGACGTTTAATTCTGTACATTATATTTTGTATACCTATGTAGGGCGTAAAAATAAACCTCCGTGAGAACGGTCGCAGCGGCTAATAATATAGCAAACCGTATTTTTTCCCCTTCGCGTCGTCGTCGTCGTCGTCGTCGTCTCCGGGACGATACGTTTTCTTCTTCTTTTTTCTTTTCTTTTCTTTTTTTTTTTCTTTATGTATACGAACGACAATAATTTATGAACTGGTTTGAGAAAGACGGCGACGGCAGCCGTGCAAAACTAGATCATTCCCTCAAAGTCGGCGCTGCTGTGTAGCAACAACAACAACAGCATCGGCAGCAACAATATATATATATATATATATATAGTGGACATGTGCGCAATTTGTTGATGGAGACAAATAGTCCGCGTGCAAAACGACGGCGGCGGCGGCGCGACGTGAGCGGATAGCCGACGGCGGAGTGAAAAAAAAAAATAAAAAAAAAAGGTAATAATATATATATATATATATATATATGCGTGTTTATATTTATATATAACGATAGTAATAATAATAGTAATAATAATAAATATAAATGAAATAAAAAAAAAAAAAAAAAAAAATAAAACACGGCATAAATCAATCTCGGACGCGGCGAACGGTCGCGTCTCTCAACGGTAATATCTCTTTGCGCGCGCGCACACACGCATATTATACCAGCTCGGTATACCTATATACCAAAACTGGACCGATTCGATCGATATATACATATACGATGAGTCGTAGTGCGGCAGCGTGTAATAATAATATCGTATGGGTATAATATATAATACGAGTCCGGCTGAAAGTGTGTGTGTGTAACATAATAACGCGAAATAGAAGCACGAGAAGAAGAAGAAAATATAATATAACTTATATGCAAGTGTGTGCAGTGCAACGCGATGCGTTTATAACGTGATTGCAATAACCTATGAGAGACGCGTAGAGAGAATGATGATAATATTAAAGAACCATCTGCCCGGCGTAAACGTCGCGATACGAATTCCTTCGCGCCGCCGATGCGGGTCACTCTTCTTTATATATATATATATTATTTATTGATATTTTTTTTTTCTCTCCGCACACGCATAATATTTTTTTTATACATCATATCATATTATTCTATATATATATATATATATTTTTTCCTTCCTCCGCCCGTTCGGAATAACGCGCGTCGCCGATAAATAACGAACGATATCAATTTGCTCGGCGACACGTCGTTTTGCTTTGACTAACGCCATACGCCAACTGGTTATCTCGTATGTACCTACGACCGTATATATATATATATATAATATAATATACGATATACGTGTATATAATATATATATATGTATTAGAAACACACACACACACGACACACACACACACCCATACCCTATACTTGTGATACGACGCATTTGTGTATAATATTATATGGTTTATTATGTTAAATCGACGGATTCGCGTTTGCATATAGCACCTGCAGTATATCAATATGTTATAATGTGTTGCGGGAAATTTGGTCTCCTGGCCGAGAAATTTGAATCGTAAATGCAAACAAATAATTTTTTGTGTGATATTTTGAATTGTATTTACGATTACGAGCAATTTCAAAACATTATTAATAAATAATAATAATAAAGGTGGGGTGTTCAATAGCAATAAGCATAAAACGATAAATAGGAGAGTCAATAAATAATTAGACAAAGAAATGGAATAAAAATACAACTCTATTATCATATAATATATGTTTTTTTCTTATCATTCTACCTATTTGTTTGTACGTGATTTACTAGAATGTCACTTAGAATAATAAATTGCAAAGTTCGTCTACTCTCTTTCACTCGCGTTTATATTTGTTTTGAAAAGCTGCGTACAAGTACACCGATCGCAATCGATCATAATATTGTCTTAAAATATTTGGAATACAATAGAATTATAATTAATAATATTACATTCATTAATTAATTTTAATACATTTTGCTCAAAAAATAATTGACTGTATTCGCGATTAAAATTCACCGGGCAGGACTAAATAATGTTACCAACCCGACCCCCGTAACATATAAATTATATAACACCTGTAACCTGTATAGGTATATTTTTTAATATTTATTAATATTGTGGTTAAGAACACATGTCGTGCAAAGTTCGTCTACTCTCTTTCACTCGCGTTTATATTTGTTTTGCAAAGCTGCATACAAGTACACCGATCGCAATCGATCATAATATTGTCTTAAAATATTTGGAATACAATAGAATTATAATTAATAATATTACATCAATTAATTAATTTTAATACATTTTGCTCAAAAAATAATTGACTGTATTCGCGATTAAAATTCACCAGGCAGGACTAAATAATGTTACCAACCCGACCCCCCTAACATATAAATTATATAACACCTGTAACCTGTATAGGTATATTTTTTAATATTTATTAATATTGTGGTTAAGAACACATGTCGCAACTACTATGATGGACCTTGTATTCAATTAGATATTAATCTTTTTTAACTCGCAAACAACAATTTGAACATAATAATACACATAAATCAACCAAAAAACTCGGGAATTATTTGTCTGCTTTGTTTAATAAGTTTCACCGTTTTCGAGTGTACACTATTGGGTTTCCTATATGTATACATGGACGTAATATTATATAGGTCAATATAATATGTAATCTTCTGCTGGTATCTATGTATACGCTCTTCGAGTAGTTACGAATGCAATAATGGCCGTTGATTCGTCATGTTATTTAGAGGTACATAACATAATAATACATTTTTTTTTTTTTTTTTTTTTTTATTGAGTAACCCGCGGCAACATAGGCCATTGGGTGTGGGGAGGGTACTGTAGGTTTTATATTGGGTAGGTTTGGTAGGTTTTATATTGGGTAGGTTGGTACACGTGTGTGTTGTGTTTGGCAGAATTTCTAATGGGGCACCCGTAGGTTTCTGCCGTGCCCCGGGGTGGGGGGATGGCGGCACTTGTTCTCCGGACACCGTGACTTGCACGGAGAAAAATGCCGCCCAGTGGTCGAGGATCGAACTCGGACCGGCTGTGCCGAATCCGTCGCGTTATACCGCTCGGCCACCTCGTCCCCCCAATAATACATTATATATATATATATATATATATATATATATATATATATATCAATGTTCTGCATGGGAAACCATAATACAAAAGAGTATATGGTTCTTTTTATTTTTCCAAATAATTATATGATTTGTATTTCTTGTAAGTCGTGTGATACAGGTAGGAACGCGTCTTACTGCAGTATGCACATTGCACATAATGCAGGTTTGATATAATAATATAATATGCTATATTATTATGTATATTGTTTTTTTTTTTTTTTTAAACTTTGTAATCTATTTCTAGCTGATGCATTTGCGCTGCACATCAGCGCGAGTCGATATCGCGCGTAAACAGATAAGTGCAAGTGGTTACGACAGCGAATCGATATTTATTTTGTTTAATTGTTTGGTTTTGCCGACATTTTAACTTGTCGGATGTATCGCAGGTATAAATAGGACTTTGAGTCGACAGAAGAACTTACCGACCGTTTTGAAATCGGCTGGAAAATGGTAATTACAGCTTTAATAGTAAGTCAATTAACGCGTACCTGCAAAAAAGCGTATTTAGGTCCGTGTGATATAGGTACGCGTCTTACTGCAGTAAGCACATTGCACGTAACGCAAGTGTGATATAATAATATTATGCTATATTGTGCATTGTTTTTTTATTTGACTTTGTAATCTATTCCTAGTTGATGCATTCGCGCTGCACATCAGCGCGAGTCGATATGGTGCAGTCGATATCGCGTGTAAACAGGTAGGTGCAAGCGGTTACGACAGCGCATCGACATTTATTTTGTTTAATTGTTTGGTTTTGCCGGCATTATAAGTTGTCGGATGTATCGCAGGTATAAACCGAACTTTGAATCGACAGAAGAACTTACCGATCGTTTTGAAATCGGCTGGAAAATGGTAATTACAGTTTTAATAGCAGGTATAGTGCGTATGGAGGCGTATAATATATATTATATATAGCCACGTAGAGGCGTATGCGTCGTTCATTATACATAGATACTTTATGCATATATATATATATATATACACATACACGTTTTAACGGTAATAACTATTAACTAATAATAGTGACGTCTTACCGCAACGTGTACGATATCACATTGTTGCGTGCTGCAAAATACGTATCCTTGTGGTCTTGTCAATTTATATGGTCATAAAACTTAAGTATATAGGTATTTATACATATTTTGCCTTGATACTTAAAACGTTTTGTTTTTATCATAATTCACTCGAAGCGCGTTAATTAGTACGATGCTGTGTGCAATGCGTATCGTATTTCTATGTTTTTTTAGATTTTCAGCGGAATGACTAATGTGCACCTATATATATAGGTAATATTGATTTTACAAAGACGCGTACAACACGTTACTCAGACGTTCGTGAATGTCATTTCTGGAGCAGTAAAAATGCTTTGGTTTTAAACGTCGGGGGTAGTTTCTAGTTGCGAATTGGAATTAGTTGGTACTTTAGGAAAGAGGTAAAAAGGATGATTAAAATTGTCGCCATTTTTTGAATTAATCTAGAAAAACTAAAAAAAAATTTAAAAAAAAATTGGATATTTTGCGCGAAACCTGCAGTTTTTGATAAAATCTCTTTTATCCATTATTCTGTTGTAACTTGTAAATTATTATTATGAATAATTGTAAAGACTTGAATTGATCACCGAATGTTTATGCTTGTCACCTATAATATTTGTATTTTCAAGACATTATATAAATTTTAAACATTTTTAGGGTTTGCCAAAAAGCTTAAAAATGTAAAATATGTGTATAAATATATGTAAAAATACATATACATTTTTGTTATAGACATATAAGTCTGTGAAATTATACTCTTAAATAAATACAACTTTTTTACAGACGTTTGAAATTCAAATTTTGAAAATGTACTAAATGTACATAATATTTTTAGTTCAAATTTTCAAAACCAGAGCTTATGTAAACGTTGTATAAGGTTTCTCATAAGTTTTTCTTACCACAACCTAAAAATATCATAAATATGCAAATGTTTTTATTATTATTATAGATGTACATATGTTTAAAGTTTAAATGTTGATGACATTTTCTAATTAAACGTAAGACAAAGATTTTAGTAATTTTGTGATATCCGGTGAGAATCGTATTTCGTACCAATGCAATTACAGCGAAACCTCCCTTAACGGACACCTCTAAATAGCGGACGTTTTTTCGGGGACGGGAACATTTTCACTATTTATGTATAGGAAAACCTCTAAATACAGGACACTCTAAATAACGGACACTTTAATGACGTTGATATTAGTTATTTTTATCTTAAATTAAGAATTATTTTGGAATACCTGAATAAAAATCTGAATTATTAAGTTATCTTATGTGTACATTATTATACTGTATATGAAAATCTTATCTTATCCGTTCAGTCATTGAAATATTATCGCATCAACGAAGTATTATAACTAATGCATTGTCCTATGTGCGTTTAGTTGTGTTTGTGATGCCAACGTTTATTGTAGTGCGAATTTATTATACGTATTGTTTATACGAACTTTATTGCTATGGCTAGCAAAAGAAAACGATTAACTTAAAAAGAAAAAATAGACATTCTGGAATTGTTAGTTTTTATTTTTTTAAGATGTATGTATTTAATTAATGTAAAAATAAAATAAAAATTAAGGTAACTGTTTTTTTTTCATAAATTTTAGTTTTATCGTGTATTCAATTAATGTAAAAATAATATAAAATAAAATTATTGAATTTATTTATTTGTTAAAAAAAATGTTTTCCTCTAAATAGCGGACAAAATTTCGGCGACTGAGAGTGTCCGCTATTCAGAGGTTTCACTGTATATGGTTCGTGATTCGATTCAAATTTAACACACTGTAATACAAATTATTAATAGAGTTACACCCGGCAATAATTACTATATAACATGACCTACCTATATATTATAAACAGCAGAGCGACTTCCTCGGTTCCTTTTTATTAATATTCATATTTTTTGTATATTAAATACAAGAGCGTCACACACGGCACATATTATAATATACGCATTGAGATGTTTATAAATATTAATATACCTATACATTGTATGGGTTATAGGTAGGTATATTATATGAAAAAAAATTTATAATTTTTTCTCGCATAGGTATATATTACATATTATTTTATTCACGAACACTGCAGATGAACCTAATAATATGGGTGCATCGAATCACTCGAATATTGTAAGATTATTATTTTTTTTTTTTATACATTCGTGTTCGAACGATTTGTAATAATTTATAACCACCGCCTATATTTATACCTACCATACGGCGTCTGCCAAAATGTTGTCGTTCTTGATATGTTTATTTGGATCTGATATCATGGAAATGGATTTTACACTGAAACAGATTATAATATCGTCGTAAATATATAGGTAGTATTATATACATTAAACATGTTGGGTTCGTGTATTAAAACAAGCGACAATTACAGTTTGAATGTTAATGACGATACGTACGGCCAAACGCGCTGTTGATTATGCAAATGGCAGTGATTTAAAAATCGCTGCAGTGTATATATTTTGATATATTCAGAAAATGTCAAATAAAAAATTATGAAACAATTTACATTTGCACAAAATACAAATACAATATATAATACGTACCCATACACAATATCTATATTTTATGCGTATATACCTATATGTATAAAGTAAAAATAAGACACTACAATATAATACAAGTACGGCGTATTTATAATATCTTCTACGTTGCGTGACGCGCACTTTACTATTATTTGTTTACCGTATTGTTATATTTTTCCACATTGTGATTATTATGTAACATTGACCCTGTAACACATTAATTAATTATGCAATTCTATTTAGTATATTTTTTAATTCACTACCTATGTATATATGTATAGCGATATTCAAATAATTGTACGAACGTCGTACCTACTATTTCTTACCGCAGTCGATTTGATATATTATATTATATATATACCTACCATCACGTTTATTTTTTGGCAACGAAAAATAATATAATTATCGACCTCCGTTTAAAAAAATGAAAAAAAATACCCGTGTGTAATATTTGTATCACTGCAGCAGTATAGTGTAGCCAAAAAATACAAAAAGAGGTGTGGTGGAAACATCACAGTTTGAACGATGGCTTTTTTTTATTAACAACGTATATTATATACTGTAGCAGTTATAATAATAATAATAACGAAGTAATCCGTGTAGGTATGTCTGCAGTGCACACGATGTGGACACGTACGGGACAATTATTTAGATTAACGTATTTGGCACGTCACGTTATACACCGCGGTTGTGTTTGAATAGGTACCTATATATACGCCGTGTCCGACTAAAACTTTTAATGTTTTTAAATATGTCATAGGTATAGCTTAAGATTTTTTTTTCAAAAAATTTAACTCGTATATGTAGTACTTTACCAAAAAAAAAAAAGTTTCGATTACGCTTTCTGCCGAATAATTGGTAATTACGATATTATATTATATACTATTACCGCAGCAGTGTAGGTATAAATAATTACGTTTTCGTATTATAATATTATAGTGTACAGTATACGAATGTATCGATTTCTTTGCCCTTTCAATCACGCGGGTCGCGAGAATGTAAGATCTTATAATATATAGGTAGCGTCATATATTATATTGTATGTCATCAACCGGGTCATATCGCGCGTTGTGAGTTGTATAATAATATGTCGAGAAAATCATTAGAGATTCTGACGTCGATGTATATATAATATAACGTATAATATATATATAGGTCGCGGGTGTTATATACATATATATATATTATCCGGTTGTCGCGGTGTCGATTCGGTTCGGCAGAATGGGAAAAATACAACGCTCGCGCACACGAATAATATATAATATATTATACCCAAATATTATTATATTATTACAGAAAAACTGCAGTGTACGCCGCGAGCGGGCGTTCAAGTCTCCGCGGATTTTGAATCGAAAACCGCAGCAGACCATATGGACTATGGTCGCTCTTCAATTCGCACCGAAGGGTCGTCGTAATAAAATATATATTACCCGCCGTGGACCGGAACGTGAAATGCACGTCGGTGACGTTCCTGTGCGGCAGACGAGCGTATAGGAGACGGCGATTTCTCTGTAATATTTTACCTTTTATATATATTTATTCCGACATATTATTATAATGTGTGCGCGTATATTATGTATATATATATATGGATACGTGTGACGCCCTCCGGGATGATGGTTATAATACACTTATGGGTACCTGTATAATATACGCACTTATATATTATATATAACCGGAAAAAGCGCATCGCTAAAAACAGCGGCCGGATTTCTTGGCTCACGTGATGACCTTTGCCGGCGGCGTACATCGCCGTTGGTGCGCTATCGCGAAGAAGCGACCATAATATAATATACCTATGTAATAATAATAATAATACGGGGCTATAAAAATCGAACTCGGGCCAAACGTCGTGACATTCTTAACCACGCGAAAGAAAGTATATATACCTACATATATAGGTAATATTATTAATATTATATACACTCCGCCGCGCAGACGCACACTGCACATTCGACGAGTACCTATCTATATACTGCACACACGCGTATATATATATATATATGACACTTTTCGAGATATTAATATATACACGCACAGACATGTGTATAGGCGCGTATACATATATATATATATGTGCAATATATAGACTTATCGGCAGTTATAGCCATGATGCCCCGCGCGCTCGGATTGCGACCCGACGGGAAAATAAAAAATATAAAAAACGGCAAACGATGTTCGCGGACGATAATTAAAATAAAAAATAATATAAAGACGAAGACCGGTGACGACAACGGCGGCGGCGCTTAACCTTTTTCACCTATTCGCCCGGCACAGGGTCCAGTTTTAACGTCCCGCTCACGATTTCCCCGCGCGCGCTCCATTACCGTTCGCCGCGGTCCCCCCTCGCTGCACACCCATCGCACCCACACCGCACCCGCCGACGATGCCCCCTCGGGATTAATATAATAATAATAATAATATGATATCGCCGGCGGCCGTCTGCAAGAGACGAATATATAATATATCTATATACACACGCGCGCTTATAATATTATCAACTATACATGTATATATATAATATTATGTATATTGATCGTCGCGTCTCGGCGGCCGCACGTATTTTTTATATATATTATAGACGTATAATATTGTGTACACGTAATATTATAAACACCAGACAAATATGTATTTGCGGTATGTATGTATTATAGGTGAGTGCCCAAGTCCACCCGCGTGTACAACACACACACGCCCATTATATAACAGTATATATACGTTCGTCATATTTATGTACATATATAGTGTCTCGCGGGATGCTGCCGCGCATCATGTGATTTCTAAATCGGCGGTGACGAGTATAATAATATAATATCGATTTTTATATGGTCGCGAAGGCTTTCTCCTAAATACGAAAAACGGCGTAGGTACTCGTATTTTTCTACGATTATTTTTGTTCTCATTTTTAATCGCCGTCCGAGCTGGCGCGTGTGATGTGGTATATATATATAATATACTATAGCTTTCTTTCGTCCCCGACACGTCGATAACCCTTTTCCGTGGACAAGGTTCGTTTTAGCATATTATATACATACAACAGGCATGATACGCCCCTATATACGACTTGTGTAACGAAGACGTATCGATAACAGATATGTGATCACGATGGGCCATCAGTATTGTAGGTAATAATAATATGTGCGTATATGAACTCGCGAAACGTCACACCCGCGGCCGCGTCATCCGATCACTCGTTTTTTTTTCTCAGTATATGAAGCAATTATTGTTTCGACGATTATCATCGCATTATTTTTATATTGGAAAAATACGCTTTTCGAAATACGGACGCCAAACGTACGTATAAATCGCCCCGATTTAATATTATTGTACGTGAAATGGAATTCGACGGCTTAGTCGATAAGATCTCCAACTGTTGCACGTCTGCACGCGGACGCTGTAGCTGCAGGTGCAGCATCGCGGTCGTCCCGAAATCGTAAACGACAACGCTGACGATATATTATATACAGGGCGATTCACCGAGCATATATTATGACCGTGGTCACCCCTGTTTTTTTAATTTGATATATATGTATATATATATATAAGGGATTTATTCAAATTTTCATTTTTAAAATTTTTAAATATACTTAAAGACCGTATTTTCAAATTCTCGAGATTGTGTTAAGGAAATTTTAACGAGTATAGTAACAACCTAAAAATGATTTTAAAATAATACGAAATGTACGGAACTTTAGAATTATAGTTGTACTTGGACCATTTTAAATAGGTATATATTGATTGATTAATATTAGTTACAGAAATTTTAAAATTACCATATAGCTTATCATCTAAACCGACTATCATAGATCTAGTTCGGATTTCGATTTTGGTAATTATATAAAAAAATGTTCAGAAAAAGCATCCACTGAACAATTTAATGTAAAGAAGAAGGTTATACTTAATAGGTGGTTGTAAGAACAGAAGTTTGTATCTCCACTAGACGCTCCTATGAGTAGTACGACAAAACCTCGACGATTTTATGGTGTATTTAAGTAGGTATGTTCCGCAAAATTCCAAAAATCAGATTTCGAACGACTGCACTACATAATATCGAAGAAGAAGAATGCGATTGGCATGCTCGGCGATTCACCCTGTATATGCATACGTATAAAACAGATATAAATCCTAAAAGGGAACGAAAAAAAAAAAAAAAAAACACTCGAACACGCAAGAGCGTATAACGAAGACGTATCGCAGCCGATCTTCTGCGGGATATTTGGTGAGAAAACGGATGACTGAGAGACGGAATATATATATCATTATTGCGACTCGTTATTTGTATATAGGTATATACATAGAGTTGTATATACGACCTGTATATTATCGTAATATATATATATAAGACCACTGCAACAGTCACGTCCGTATAAATCCTTTTTCGTTTTTTCTTCACCGAATATATAATATTATAATATATTATATTCACATCGTTTATACACACACACATACCGAGTTTTCAGAGTATATTATATCGAATTGCCAAAAGCAATCCGTCCGTCCGTCCGTCTCGTTTAACGTATTACATATATTATTATATTATACGCGTGCGCGTCCACCTATAATATACGCGTACAGTAAAAATATTTTAAACAGGTACCTATATAATTCACGTGTGTTCTGCTGTTCGTTTGTCAAACGTTTTTCGTCATTTGCTAGGTATAATATCGCGAAAAACCCGGCGACCACGCGTAGGTAACCATAACCACGGTATGCGCCATGCGCACTACACTTCACAACGATTTAAAAGTCAAAACAGTACGACGACTATTATTACCTATAACTGTACCACATATATTATACTCTGGACGATTCCACTAAAAATCATCAACACGCCCAAAAGCCCATAATTTCCTCACTCTCGTTAAGGTATAAGTCTCTCCCGGAAAATCCAACGGTGCGCAGAGACTTAAATAATAAATAAATGTTGCGTTCCACCACCGGATGGGCCCTCCTTCCCTCCTCATATTCGTTCGTGTTATTTAAAATATGTTCAGTACATTACATCTGTCCTGGTAGGTACCTTAGATTGTTCATTTTCTTTAAAAAATTAAAATATTAAATACAGTGAAAGTTCCATCGTAAATTACGAAGTGTATATCAAAACAATTCGTATTATTACGGAGAAATCGTTCTTTAAATAGAATCAAATAAATTTGGGTCTAATCAGGTTTGGCTCTCAAAAACATCTCGTCAAACAGACAATGTAGTCGAATGGAAGTTTGTCGTGCGGAAGTTTCACCGATGTATATTATATACTTCACGCGAAAAACTGGCGTTCGACATTTACCGCGGCACGGCGAAACGTTGCAGACATAATAATATTAATATATTAATAATTATCATATTACCATAAAAGTATAGGTTTAGCCCGTTTAGGTACTTACGGTAGGTAGACTGGCGTCATACTCGTCGTCGTAAAGTGCTTTTTCGGCGGAAATTGTGTACAATAACATTGTACAGCGCTGTGGCGTTCGTGATACGATCGTCGATATTCGGTTGATTAATCGTCGTGATATTATTATTATACATTTGAAAAGGACCGACGGAATTAATAAAATAAATATGCGCACGCAATATTATTATTACGGCGCTCGTTCGATATGATAAGATTTTACGATTAAATTAATTTTACGACTAGGATTTGAATGAGATGCACAATAATATAATGTATGCGTATACCTATATAATATAATAGCGGTCACTGCAGTAGGTAAAGTAACACGAAATAATAGGAGCCGCACATGTATAATATACCCAACGTAACATTATATTACACACACCTAAACGCAGAAACTTGAATATCAACGAATTTTTTTTTCGTCGTCCGATTTTACGACCGTCTGCCGTCAAGGAGACAGAATTTTCAATTTCTTCGATTTTTACACGAATTTTTCCAATAAAATAATTTGAAAATAATATTACCATTTTTCGTCGCTAAATTACTTTGTTGTATAGATGATTCGGCTTTTAACGGCCGTCGTATAATCGATGCACTATAAAAAAACGTAAAAATAATAATTCCGAGAACGGAAAATATCAAAATGTTAATTTGTTACATAAAACGTTTTGGACGGAATATATTATCGGGAAAAAACTTGTCCATTTGTTCGTGTTTAATTCCAATAAAATTGAACAAAATACTTATCAGACTGCGTATTGGCGCCATCAAATTTTTGTGAGTCTAATTAGAATTTAATGATATGATTCGATAGTGTATGTGCGCACTGTATATTATGTATACGTATCCATTACACTTTTATTATTATTGCGGCTTTGTAAGTATTAAATTCGTTGTTTTTAGATGCGATTATTCGTGACGTCGACTTTTTGAAATACCCAAACAATAAAGGTAATATTATTATAATTTCCGAATTTCCAATAGAGGAATCGATTATTATTAATATTATGTGAGAACCTGCACATTTGAAATGCCTATATTATACTACACGGGGAACGCGATGACAATCATAATACATGAATTAAGTATAATATAATAACGAATCCACTCATTTAGATCAGTTGATTTTAATTTTTACAACAATTACGAGCGTGAGACCAATATACATACATATACCAATAACAATATAATGTACTAAGACATACCAATGCCAATATACTAATATAATATAAGCATAATAGCAGTACGAGTACATATTATGACGCCGATTTAAGCGAATTATAATATTATTTACATTAAACGAATTTGTTAATCTAGAAGAGGAATGACGGCGATCTCCGTTGGCGATTCTCATCGTCCGGCCTCATTGTGTAGTGCCTACCTATAATAGTTGTGAGTTGCGGGTAATTATTATAAATTATTATAATTTACAACCTATACATTACATTGACGAATTTTTATTTTCTCGAACATTTGGCATTTCCTTTCATCACGAGTCGTGACACTGCGGCAGTCATATACGCACAACCCAACGCGCGGATACAATAGTTTTGACAATATACGACTCTATAATATCGTATACCCCCCCCCCCAAATCGTATTATTACGTCACGCCGTGTACCTACAACTGCAGAAGCCGTATTGGTAAAACACAATAATTAAAATGTGAAATATCATATTCATGTCGCGCCGACGCGTTTTGCCGGCCGACCGGCCAGCCAGCCAACCGACCGATGTCATTGAACTTTAAATTGTACGCGTCTTCGGACTGATTTTTAATAGTTCCACATTGTAATAATATTATGTGACTATGTGTGTGTGTGTGTGTGTCTGCGTGTATGTATTTTATTTTATATTTTTTTTATTCGTATGAAATTTTCGTCGCATTAAGACAGGTTGTTTGGTGAAGACGAGAGAATAAGAAGAAGAAGAAGAAGAAGAGAAAAAAAAACTAGAACTGGAAATAATTTCAAAAGTACAAAACAGGATTTTAGGGCGAATCGAGATCGCGATAAACCCTGAAGATGATCCTAATTGAAAAACCGGTCTCCGCCGCCGCCGCGAGTGGGCCGTGAAACAAGAGTGACCCGAAAATTTGTCACCTAACAACCGGATTTCGTAAGAGCTGATTTCTCTAAAGCTTCTTTTCGGGATCGAGATCGATAAATAATAGTCAACCTGTTGGTCGTCGTCGTCGTCGTTGCCTCCACCGCCGCCGCCGCCGCCGACACCGACGCCGTCCAACAACTGCACTCGGATTTCAGACGCGTACGTTATCTTTTTGTATTACAGTATAATACCATTATAATTATTCGCTCGATCGTCTCGACCAACACTAAATATGTTCAGTATTATAATATTATTATCCATTTATCCAGGTAGGTAGGTACTCGGCCCGCCGACAGTGACAGCAGCGGTGCACGTTATAACATTTCGTAGCGATTGTTGTTTCGCCGCGTCATCCGCACATATGCCTATACATATATTATTATGTATAACCTACCTATTTATATTATATAGGTACATCGTAATTCATAAATAGATTCAGTGGCGTGGCGAAGGCGGTTCTTTGAGGCCCGCGCCTCGACCGAAATCGGTGGGTTGTGGGTGTCCGGGTTGCAGGTCGGATGCGTAAGACTGCAGTATATAAAGAGAACCACATAGACAGACATTAGTGAATTTGAAGTAATTACTCATTAATAAACCAATATGGATATTGGACGAACAAAATGCATTAGGTACTTTTAACTTACCGTACTACTACAGCCAGGGTCCATGACATAACCAACAAACAGCGACTTTGCATTATACTTCCAAGTTCTAGCCTATATAACTTTTTTTTTAATTGTTTTATTTGTGTATCTGAAAACACTTTTCTTGTAGAAAAATTTGCTCTGATCACATCAACTTCGATGAAGGCAAGAAATCTGGTATTTAGTTGAAACCTTTGGGAGGTCAAAATTAAAAATTCCCCTGAAGTTTTCAAATATTTGCCAGGGGATAGGTGCACGTATATATATATATGCGGTAAATCAATGTAAGCTGTGGTTTATATATTATATGGATAAAAATCAATAATTTAATAAATATAATGACTAATGAGCATAATATTATAATATTTTACGTTAATCGGTGTACAAATAATAAAATTAATAAAAATATTGTGCAAAAATATCGTCATCAGCCGGGACGTTAAAATACTTGTTGATTAAAATCGATTGATTTCACGTAGAACGGATTATATAACCATTATTTTTCCAAAACGTATAGCCGTCGCGTACAAGTGTTTAAGCTATTTTTGTGAGTATTTAAACACAGTTTGTTTGTTATCGTGGAAACCAATTAAACAGATGATTTACTATATAATAATATTTTATATTATTATCTATAACCTAACTCTGGTCGGTCGGAAACGAAACGTGTAGGTATTGTAAACTGTACAGTTTAATTTTAACGAAACCTGTAAATATGGTAAAAGTACAATAGTGAAATGTCGAATGTTTTTAACGGCGTACATAAAATTGCGAGCAGGACTGGTCCCGCTATAACCTATTGTTTAGTCCTCGTTTTGCGGTTATTTCATATATACGTTTGGAAGCATTCCATTAATGTTTAAATCGTTATTACGTTTTATGCGCGATTTCTGTAGTCGTATGCGAGTGACGGCGATCGAGTGTTGCGTATATTATAGTGTTGAAACAATCTACGTAATAATTGTATCATTGCTCTATTATATTATTATATTATAAATACATATTCAAAGAAATGGATTTGTTCGGGCTAGGTGTTGTAAAATATTCAACTATACACGATCGAACGACGATAATAATTTCAGTTGGAATGAGACGTAAAAAACTAAAACAAGTACCTAAACTGATTGGATCGTATGATGGGGTGGTATGAAAAATGTCACCTTTTCCGAAAACAAAAAATATGTCCTACACGCCACTCCGATTGTTATTATTATTATCATCATCATGTATAAAATATAATATATGAGTTTCGGTGGAAATCTCTCGTCGGACGCGCGTACACAATAATATTATACAACTACAACTTGGTGTTCAAATCGTAAGCGCGCGTCGTCGATTGTCGTCGTCGGACGAGTGAGCGTGTGTGGGTGTTCCGACGATGATTGGAGAAAGTGCGCCTATATGTGGGTACGATAATAATATGATGTACGCGTGTTATGTTATTTATTTTATATTTTTATCAGTTTCCGAGTGGACAGTGGCGCGGGGTGGTACGACGCGCATCCCGAGTTGTACAGTATGCCTCGTACACGACGATTAATTATCGTACCGGCTACATACCTAATGTATAAACGCGCGTTGTATAATATATGCATAATTAGAGGTGTCTTGCTCGTCTGTCGTGCAGATATTATATTATAACGGCAGCAGCGTTGCGCAGTGTATATAACACACGCATGCCTATATAGTTATTGGTAACAAATATTATATATATATGTATATATGGAGGTGGAGGTATAGTGTTCTGTAGGTACGCGTATATAATATTATTATGTATTATTTATATTATGATATGGGCGCGCGCGACGGCTCGCGAGGCCGCCGGGTGGCCTTTGTAGAACAATCGCACAACGAGTCGTAAAACATAAATCCGTTCTAATATGATATTTTATTGCGGTCGTATGTCATTTAGCGCCCGGCCGGCTCCCGGCACAATAAAATACACAGTGTTGTAAAAGCGAAAAAGAAAAACCTCACACGCGCGTATTGTAATGTCTACTATTATATTATCGTATGCGCACGTCTTTACGCAGGTGTACGATAATATATAACGACAATAATATATTATTATAATAAGAATAATATATGAAATATAGTGGGAAAAAATAAGGAAAAAAACGGACGACTGTGCAAGAACATAATATTATTATGAGACGCGCAAACGTCGTCGTGTACCCGTACATAATAATAATAATATAGCGTCTTTGCCCCTGGGGGGGGGGAGAGGGGGAGTGAAAAAAAAGAGATGTTCTGTACACGCAGCAGCAGCAGCAGCAGAACAGATTATCATTATTATTATTATTATTATTATTATTCGCCACCTCGGCGGCGGCGTTATAAACAACGCGCTCGTTGTGGGTTTTCGGGAAAGGGAGCGCCTTGATAAATGTGGACAACACCCAATGGCATGCTCGTCCGTGTGCTAGTGTGCACACGTTTACCGACTGGATCTTCTTCTCTCTGCGGGCGACTTTTTATATATAGGACACACACACACACACACACACACACACACACGCATAATAGGTATAATGCAGTGCCGGCGAGGTTGTGTGTGCAGACGAAACTCATTTATAAACCGTCAGAGGAGGACCGTCCGTGAATAATGTTCGTCTTCTATACCACTCGCGAGCGCTCGCGATATTTTCGGAAACGGATCTGGTTCCAAAAACTGGATTTGTCGCCCGAAATCGATAGCAAAACGCGCACGTATATAAAATAATATATTATCATAATAATACGTATTATACATACTATTATAATCTCTATCCTTCTCTCTCTCTCTCCCTCTCCCTCTATCTCTCACTCACTCTCTCTCTCTCTCTCTCTCGCACACACACACACACACCCCGACCGTGTCATGACGTACCACCGATCGGTCGTCCGCGCGGTGTATATTATAATAATATAATAAAATATACAAACGACGGTGGCGCGCGCGACCGGGCTCGCCAGTCTCGTAGAAAGTAAACCCGTTGCAGATTTGGCAACCGACCAAAAGTAAAAAAATATATATAATAATAATAACACGTACGCCGCCGCCGACCGCTCCGATACCATCTTCGGGCACACAATTTTCGGTCGACGACAAAAACACGTAAAAATAAGAAATAAAATACCTATATATATATAAATAATCGTTAATTAGATATTATAATATATTATATACCTATTATATATATATTAGTTGTACCTCTATACATTTCTTGTATATTTTTAATACGGCGACGGTCCGACGCGTCCGGCAATCTCCTCGCTGCATATAGAAAACGCACGATATATATTGTCGAATCTGTTTTTTCGCGTTTTATATTATACATACCTGCAATGTGCCGATCGATAATTATTTGTATATAACCACCTGTTACAAATATGCGGTTCGTCCACGGTAAAAAAAAAACGTATCAGTGTAATTGTCACAACGCAATATTATAATGCGTTGACTTCTATGTTTATAGGTATATTGTACATTGTAATATCGTACCTGCGTGTTTTTTGTTAAAGTCGTCAGGTTTCTTTTCTGGCTCGATTTTCAGGCATGTCCGATTTTGACCACTTAAAGATCAATTTATAAATTCGTCATAATAATATAGTAAATTATAATTGTAATTTTTTTTCACCCTTTTACCCGAGTGAATGTTTGTTCGAATACGCTGTTCGTCTGACACTCTGACTGATGATTATCGTGATTATAAAGTACCTATTTTGAACGAAAACTGCGATCTAATAGGCGAGTCGTCCGAGTCGTATACGAAAGTGTCATAAAAACGTAACCGGTAAAAGCGTGTTATAAAGGATGTCTCAAAAAGAAGGTCTGATTTGAAAAGTCTGCCTTTATCATACACTGTAAGTCACGAGTTTACCAGAAAGAAGTGCTGCGAAACGTCTCGGATAACTTAAACGAGAAATTCGATGTGCCCTCGATGAAGTTGGTGGGCCGATGCATGTGATCAGGTGATGGTCAGTTTCATGAAACGAACGATCGCCTGTAGTGCCGGTAGGAATAAGGGGAGGGGGTCAAATGCCGGGATATTGTTTTTCACCGGTTAAACCTTCAACTTTTCCTGAAGAGAATGCGGTATGTTTTTTTTCTTACAAAAATATTTTTGATTTATAGCGGTTTAAATCCGGCGTTGACAGACTCCCCATTAAAGTACTTAGCTATAAATACCAGTAATTATTGTCGAACACGTGTCTTTCATTTATTTTCCAATAGTTCCTGGCAAGTGGACGGGTGCGCGTCCTCTGTCGCAGTGCGCGCCCTCCCGCACAGTTCGATCGGCGAGCGCACTTACTTATATAATATTATTATGTACAATAATTAATAGTTTACATGGCCTAAACGCGTTAAACGATTATAATAGGTGCCTATTATTATTTTGAACAAAAAGTATTTTTACAGTGTATCTGCGTGAACGTTTTCGAATAATATAGTACATATATTATTATTATGTACGCCACACCAGCTACGACGATGGGGTACTGATAAATATGATATTGTTATTGTGTTATCCTTCTTTGTTCGAAAATATGCATTATCTAACATTACATTATATTATTATTATTATTATTATTATACCTATATTATACATGTGTACGTATAATAGTCCGGTCAATTTTTATAGTCGTCATCACTCATTGTCAATGCTGCAATTATGCGTATATAGATCCACCTGCGTTCCCCATTATAGATCTCGCGCGCGGTATATACGACGACGCAACTCTTTCCCCCGTCAATCGATTGTATTGTCCATTTACCCGGTCGTCTATTCAGCGGTTTGGTTTTTTTTTTATTATTATTATTATCTCTACCAATTATATCGATATATTATTATTATTATTATTATATATATGGTCGTCGGCTAACGCTCTGCGTGTACTTGCAAATCGTTTGAAATTTTTGCCAGTTTATTAGACCGGGGTACACTTGACGCGCGGTGCGGCGGCGGCGGCGGCGGCGATCGTATTGCGTACAATTAATAATGCGTACATAGGTAACATATTATATTGCAGCGAGCTTTGAGGGCTTTGAACCTCCGTCCAATAAATCAGTATCGGCGAAAATAAAATAAAATATACATACCAATACGGCCGACGTAAAATTAAAACAAATGTAAATAAACGTGTGACGTAGGTGCGATACGGTACTGTATTGTCACGTGACTATACAGCTGAGAACTGGAATGCCTATATGTGTAGGAAAATATGCAAACGATGTTACCTGCGAGGTAATATCTACGCGTAATATAAAATAATATGTAGAAAGTAAATAGCGAATGCGTATTTCAATTATTTTTTTTTTATTATTATTATAGTTTATAATGTACCTGCGTTTAAGAAATTCCAAAGTTTCTAATTCATCAAGTTCCATAAATATATGGTTACCGACTGTCGTTAAAACGTTACAAACCGTTATTGTTTTGAGAAATGTAATTACATCAAACCTATGAATTTCAATTATTAAAATAATTGTTAAAACAATATAATATAGTGGGTATAATGACAATTTAGAATTGTTTTTATTGCGTATAAGTTGAATTTCATTTTTAAAAACTATATAATATTATATAATATAATATTTGAAATTCTATAATTATTATAAACACACTTAAGCATTGTACCTAGTCGATTGAAATTATATTTTACACTCTGGTTCATATCCCCGTTCACAAATTGATTTCTGGTTATAATATAAAAAAACTGCTGTACCCATACATAATTTAAAATTTTCCGAAATGAAATATTATAATATGATTTTGTTGTTAATAGGAGGTATTCATATAATTGTCTTGTGATTCGCCAAGCGTACATAGTTATTTGCTTATTTATTTATTCATTCATAATGTCCGGTGGGGATACAAACTTCTTTTTTTCAAATGAGAATTACCGATTTGTAAATTGTTGGGCAGATGATCTTTTAGAAAATGTTGATGCTTCCATAATTCGAGCTAGTAGTTTCTGAGTTATTCAAATTTATGTATTAAGGACAATAATTATCCTTAATAGTGATTTTACATAAAATATTAAATAGATTTTGGTAATATATTTAAGTCAGCTAGTACTTTCGTTGTACCCAGACGATTTTACAAATTATAAAATGGTAATAGATAATTAACATTTTTAGGTAATTAAAATTTTAAAATCATCAAAGCCAACGTATTTTCTAAAAACAATATCAAGGAACAAATTGTATTCTTAACACACAAATTGTATTGATTCAAAAACGGCTTGTTCAAATTTCGATTGAAACACATCTATAAATATTCAAAAATAATAATATCTACTTAACAATTTGAAAACAAAAAATTTGTATACCATCACAGGAACACTCCTCGAACGAAGCGTCAGATATAAGAACCTAATATTGAAAAGATGGAAGGTATATTTCAGTATAATAATTAAAAATCAGAATTCGAATAAACGCATAATCGATGGAAAAAATGGAATGAGCATGATGCAATCAATCGTCACTTACAGTGATTTTATCGTCCACTGCCTATATATAGGTGTAGGCAAAGCATAATAGTGTACACGGTAAAATTCAGTTAATACCAGTAAATTTTATTAATTATGTACCACTCGATTCTTTGGGTTTGCTCTGACCACGCGGATAATGTTGTATCTCCATTTATCGCAGCGAACAGCGTTGGAGTTTTTATTGTTATTATCTTATTATAGTAACACTATACCTATACATAATAAATTATAAGCGATTGTAAAGGACGTTCGAACGTATGAAATACTCAAATACCGTGTAAGTAGAATATCAGAACAGCTTCGAAAAGAAAAAAATAATAATAACTCTGAGATGTACAAAAAAATATATTTTCAAGTTCTTACGAAAAAAGATGATTGAATCAATTACAATATTGTTTTTCGCTTTGTAAGTTTAATACGCAACCAAAAAACCGTGAACGTTCTTTTGGTTTATATGTTTGAGTATACCTATATACCTACCGACAACCTATCTATAAATGATGAACACTGCGAGCAGATTGTGTAACAATTATTATTATAGATATATTCAATTATTATAAAATACAAAACGACGAATCAAGTCTTTTTGTTCATAGAGATAGTTTTTAAAGCTAATATTTTTTACGTTTTAATTTTTAAATTATAACTACTACATATAAGTATATATATATATAAGTATATATATATATATATATATATGATGATAATATTAATATGACTAATCAAAGTTAGACGCCCGCAGTAGGTAGGTATAGACCAGCTACATTATAATAACAATGCGTATTATTATAATGTAGATAACGTTTCCCAAATTTCAACAGAAGGATACATAAATCATTGAAAACATAAGTATATAGGTAGGTACAACACAACACTTGTCATAACCAATCTGCTGATAAATTATTTATGAGCGCTGCGCAGAGACGTAACCGACGAAATATTATAGGTATATTATTGTTGTATGTGTGGGGGCTAAACGAGGGCATCGGTTATTTAGGCGCCAGGGTCCGGAGCATTTGGACTGGAAAGGTGGAGGTGTACACCCACACTAAATTGTTTTTTTTTTTCAAACTAAAAATGAACTATTATAAAACGACTATGCCAAAAAGCAAATACGTACTATAATAATATTATATCTCCGGTTTAGATGGGTTTTTTTTTCTACGACGACCATTATTCACCTTTAACGCGCGTGTCTCCACGTTTAATTTAATAAAAAAGTCCGAGTAGGTAGGAGAGAAACAAATAATATGAATTATATTTTGTTTTCCAATAAATAGCGATCGCAGGTCCGAAACGCAATTTGCCATAAGGCACACAACGCGTTCGATATTCGTGAATAATATAAACCTATATCATATTATATATTGGAATTTTTGAATACCTATACATACCTGTGTATAATGTATTATACGCGCGATATAATAATATAACGACGACGACGATGATGATGATGATGGTGATAATAATAAATAAGATAAAATGCCAGTAACAATGATCAATAAAATAAATTAAAGTGAAAACTTCTCGAGATCGCTTGTGGCTTGACTATATCTGCAGCAGCGTGGTATAGAAATGGCATAATGAATTGAGCCAAGAATGTATATTATTATATACTTTATACGATTTCAAAACATTTTTTAACGAGTATTACATTCATATAGGTATAAGCGAGACAACCGCCGTCGTGGTAGTCCAGCACTTAAAATCGAGACGCGTTATCATGTGCAGAATTTAGTCTACTTTATATCATCACGAAGTCGCCATAATTTAAAGAATTCCTCTGCGATAGTATTAATGTCTGCTGCGATAAAAGAAAAAAAACAACTCAATATCGAAGAGCAATTATAAATTATGTATCAATTATTACGCTCTGAGTGTAAAAATAAAATGTAAATTTTGTACGAATTTTAAATTCTCGTAAAACGTTAATTACTCCCGCAGTCCGCATAAACCAGTTGTATATATTATATTACAGGTATTATTATTATTATAATAATATGTATTATCATCGATATCATCAGCTCACTTCTCGTGTTGATTGAATCCCCGAGTTTTCGCGTTTACCTGTACCTATATATATATATATACTATGTTTATATATAATGTGCTTAAGTATAATATAATATTATAAATTCTAAATCAATGCTGCTAATATATAAATTTTAATGTTATCACTATTGTTATTATTATTATTATATCATGTACCTATAATATATTGTTATAATATAACTGTTGCATAGGTCATAGAGGTAAGACTTTTTATTTTTATCTACGCGAACAATGCCGCGTACGGTATAATAATGATCTATCTATATCTATATAACAATGAAGACGCTTTATAAATTACGGACTAGAAATGATTTCATGTATCGCATTCGCCATAATAATAATGATTATATTATATTATTATTATACACAATATAGGTATACCGCCGTCTGTATTATATAAACAATAAACGCGTTACATATCGTATTATGTTTTTTGTATTCGCTAGAAGACATCATCAGTCGTATACAGTGATTTCATAATGAGTGTTTTTTTTATTATTATTATTTTTTTTTTCGTATTCCGAACGCGTCGAGAGAGAAAAAAATTGCGCCCGCACCACCGCCGCCGACTGCAACAGTATGATAATAATAATAATAATAATAATAATAATAATAACGTGCACACATCGGCTACTTATTGTGGTGCAGTGCGGGGGCGGGGGAGATTTTTCACGTCGACCGGCGTGGCGGAAGGAAATCGTTATTCTATTAGCGCGTGTAATAATTGTTGCGACGCACCACGTGCCGCCACCGCCGCCACGTTCGCTCGCACGGGAGCGCTTACACGACCGAGGAAGTCGTGGACGGTTTTGCAAACCGTACAATATAATATATAATATTATACGCACATAAAAATGCGCGTTCTATTTTTATATGTTTTTATTATATTATCATAGTATATCTATATGAGTATTGAGTATAGTTTTGTGTGCGGTCTCATCCTGTTGTGCCGCGATGGCGATGACTGGCTGCGCGGGCGATGGTGGCGGCGCTGCAGGTAGCGGAAGAGAGAATCACTGAACGAGACATTTCGTATGCGAACGACCCGCGATAAAACGTATCACGTATAAACATTCCGTCGGCTTCCTGCAGGATCGTAGTGGTATAATATTATGGTAATAATAATAATAATAATAATAATAGATGCACGTGATGCGGTTCCGTTTCGATATGACGTGTTGAACCAAATTAACAGGGCTGGGATTTCAATGCACTTTTCATTGTTTTCCAGAACTAGCTACGCGACTGCATGATTATTAGCCACTTTTTACTGCAGGGGGAAGCGCGGTTAGATTGGAACACAAGATGAGACTATATGCGCAATTAGGGTTAAAATTCTGGGGGTGGGGGCTACAGCCGACCTAACATAACTATTAATTATTTAAAATAACCTATTTAAGGGGGCTCATATCTAAACCAATAAGGGATATTTTTTTGGAGGTATTAAATCGTAGTTAGCCTCACGGCCAAACCAAGCCCCAATCGTAAATATTATTTTTTATAGGTATCTAATGTTATACATAATAATATATTATATGGCAAGATATTGTCTACTTTATAGGAAGGCGTATTTGTTGCGATAGCCTATATAATGTCATGATTATGGTTACCGAAGGAAACCTATTTCCCTTACAAAATGCGTTCTCATCACTATTATATTTAATACAACACTGGAAAAAGTAATACTTAGTGCCCTAGATAAGAACTCAGGGACTAGTATTGGTACCACACAAATTGATGTAGTGAGCTTTGTAGATGATCCTAAACCTGATAGAAGTAGCAAGGAAATAATTGTAGTACAAAATACAAGAACAGTCAAAGAAATATCAAAAGTGATGGGTGCACTGTCAAACGAGAAGGAAAATATGAAAGTTGGGAATTGTGTCTTTGAAAATATCAAACAGTTAAATTGCCTAAGGTTGAATGTATAAACGATGACTGGAGGAGACTGGAGTCTTAAAGTCGTGAGCCGCACACACAAGGCATATGATGGCATATTTTGCAGTACATAAATATTTAAAACCCAAGTTGTTATCTAAAAGGACTTTAAGGTTTTTGCGCTATTTAGTGACCATAAAACCTCGGTAGGTAACTTATCTGTGCGAAATATGACTCATAGTTGTACAACTGGAATAAAAATTATTAACTTGAAAATAAAATACTAAGAAAGATATTTGGCCCAGCCTTCGATAGAGAATTAAACACGTCTAGTCGCAGAACAAAAGATGTATGTAGAGTTGAGAGAAATGGTGGGTACCCTAATAAGGTGTATAAGCATAAGCTAGGACACTATATCAAATGCCGAAAACTCCAGAGATTTGAACGCACTGTAAACATAAGCTACAAGTGTAAGAGCAACAATCGAATGGCAACCAAAACGGAACGAATAATTATTGCAAATTAACAAATTCAAATTTATAAAAAAAAAAAACAAGTTTTTTGCCTACAGTGTCCTAACGTTGATTTGTGTATACAAAATAAGAAAACAATTTAAACATAAATAATCTGCAGCTAAACAAGATTCTTAAGTGTAAGATTTTTAATTAATGATGCTCTACAGACCGTCTGTATACAAAAATCGTGTGGAAAACGAACTTCCACGCATAAATAATAACGTAATGACAGTCGAATATTCTTCACACTTTCGCATCTCCTTCGTCAAATATAAAATTGCTATAACAGTCAAATGTGCAGCCGTCGACGAACGACCGAACATAATATAATGTTAAACATTTAGGTAGGTACCTATATTTTACCGGAGTTCGCAGATCTAAGAGCTACGCGTATGCAGGAAACCAATAAATTTTGATTTCTAACGCCAGTGGTCGCGGTAAACCGAGTGACGTGGTTATTAATTATTACGGACGCCTGCGAAACCGAGAATATTATAATATTATGGACGATTTGTCGTGCTGTTACGGGTTGCCGTATATAACACGCTGTTATTATTCGGGCTTTATAATAATATGTACACGTGTATATTATCCACGACGACGACGTCTACCCCGAATAATTTATTCAGCATTAGCGCTTTTAGGATTTCCGTTTACGACTCAGAAACAAAAAAATAAATACACCGCACGGTGTGTAATATATATAATAATAATAATAATAATAAAATCTTACCGGCTCGCATTGTATTGTACACCATATATATATATATATATACACACACACACTCCGCACATAATATTATGTACCTGGTATATGGTAAGTGCGCGAGTGATGCCGCTCGCGCGAGGATACGTGACTGCTTTGGGGCCATAAACGGTACAGACAAATATATTGACACTTCCTGTTTGTGTGGGCCGGATTTCGTTTTTTTTTCTTATATTTTTTTTTATTCGTTTGGTTTCGGCGACGTTCGGCTATCATAACACACACACACACTCGCGATATATCGCGGCCGTGTGTATTATATAGCGAGACTACTCGTCCGAAAACCATAAAGACCAGCGCTATAAATGTATATTTTCTTTGTACTACGTCTAATGGTATCGTAATATTATAACGTACGGTGTTTTATATGGGAAAACCTTAAACTGCAATCAATCGCGTTGTGATCAAATTCCCAAAATACGCCGGAACACGAAGAATCTTTACTAATCCAGCATCACTCAAACACCCACTTATAACGAACAAAACGAGGAATCGATAAATATTTATATTTAAATTACACGATATAGATAAAAAAAAAGTTGTAAGCGATGTTATTTTGTTTTGTCCGTGACCTGCATATTATTATCTTATCTAAAATTAGGCTAATACCTATATAACGATCGCGGCCGTTGAACCTTTAGCAGATAATTAATAAGATACAAATTAAAATGTGTATAATATTATATCATAATTATAATATTTGTATACAAGTAATAATACTATTGTGCAATGTGTAATCATATTTGTTAAATATGCTCGCTAATCTCTTATAGTAGCATCAAATTTTGCACAAAATTCTTTGATACTCGGTAAGTGTTTATAGTCCGTTTTTTTAACCTTTATATATAGGTTGCTAAGGGTGGCTCACTACATTTTCGTTTTGCTCACTATGTATAGGGATGCCAACGGTTACAGAAATAAAAGAGACTTTTGTATACCTAATCTATATAATATATAATATATTACATACATAAAATGAATATGTTTGTAGCTAAAATACTGAAAAACCATTCGACCGATTTTAACATATTAAATTGTTTTACTTAAGGTACATTTTCCCCGCAGCTTCATAGCAACCGTCGTGACGCCGATTATGTCCGGACCGGTAGTTGACGTTAGACGCTGCAGGGAAAACCTTTAGAGAGATATCAGGAAAGTTTAGAGAGTAGGTAGTTTAACGACTTTCGGAAATATACCTATAGTGCTGTATCCATTCCTCGACAGGAGGTTGCCCATCTCGGTCGAATTTGTTCACAAAGCGAGGTTACGCCGACGCCAAATTTCCCTTGAACCTACAGGTACATGCCCATAGGTATTTTATATATTTTGTTTATTTTTTTTCGGGCCAAGTCGGGTTATACAGCTATAGTATAGTACATATTTATGTTACGGGAAAAGTATACAATTTGGGCGTTTTCTACAATGTCCGGGCGTTTCATGAAATGTACTTAGTATATTGGGCAATCTATCAATAGATTATATGAATAATGATATTTAACCGTAAAGCATAGTCAAAATAAAGTGAAAATACCAGGGTCGGATTAAGCGCGGATTATTATCTGTAGATTTGGAAACCAATTTGTAATTTGCAAAGAAAGATTTCTGGAAGTCGATGATGTGCCTCAAGCCAAAATTTCATTCCGAGAGTCAGCACCAATTTGGGTGGTCAGGGCTACGACCGAAGTACGTGTGTACAAAAATTTAAAACAAGGAAGTGGAACTGCAGTGGAAGTGCAGAGCACCGAAGTGACTGTATGTAGGTACATCAAAATGCCACGGAATCAGTACATGTGAGATTTAAGGAAGAATAACTGGTATAAAAATTTAAAAAGAAAAATTACATTTTCTAATATTATAAATCTCATATAGTATAAACTATAAAATAAATAAATAAATACATATCATTATTCATTATATTATATTATTGCCCAACACACGAAGGGCATTTTATAAAACGCCCAAATTGCATCGCAACATATTATAATATATAGGTATTAATCAATCGGTGGCGAACTCGGAAATTTAAAACGGGTGCGAGGGGTATATTAACCATAATAATATAAAAATATGTCTTGTAAAAACATTTTCATAAACCCAGTGGATAAAACTCCGAGGGATAGGGTTGAAGCCCGCGCGTGCGTACGCGCCACTGACATAATAATAATAATATTATACCTACTCGTTGCACGATATAGCTGCGGGTACCTGTAATATATTATCCGTATAATATCATACTTGTATGTTACATACTGCACGATACATTGTTACCGTCGGTTTTTACTTGGGCAGGTATAGGTTTTATTTTTTGAGATGATTTTTTTCTCCTCTTGACGGTCGAATTGGTCTAATTAAGTTGTTTAGCGCGCGCACCGATATTGCGCTCGTCGTGACCGGTCCTCCGTTCCGTCGCGGACACGAAAAAAAATCATATATACGTATAGGGCAACTTGTAATATATATATATGCGGTTACGGTGGACATGGGGAGGGGGGAGTTGGAGAGAAAGAAGCCAAAAATAAAACGGAAAAATATATAATATGGTTTTTCGATCATTTCGTTTCAGCGCAAGACCCCCGATTGAATAATTACGACCATTAAAAGCAATTAGAAATGACCGCGTGCACACGCGGCGGCGACGGCTGCGGCGGTGGCGGCGGCGGCGGACATACCGACCACGCTATGAACTAGTTATTTTTCTCCGCGTCGCTCTTTTAATAATAAGAAAACGGTTTTTTAAAAGAGGATAACACACATATCATTAGCCGTTTAAAAGATTTCTATATAATAACGACGATCGAGCCCTGCGCCGCGGACGGTTCCCACGTTTGTAAGGTCACAGACCCACCGCTCCAAGGTTCAAACGCGCATCCAAGCTAGTTTCAATATATACACACACTCGTACTACACACATACGTAGGTACATGCATATACGCGCACATTATATTATATACATATATATATATGCGCACACACACTCACACACATAATATAGGTACGTATATACATATAGTAATAATAATAATAATAATAATAATAATGATAATAATATTGTGTGGTATATACACTGCAGGACGTGTACTATATGTGTGTGTGTTGCAGCGCGCATGTACCGCGCGCGCGGTTACCGTTTAGCCCACCTGCACATCGCACAGATCGATTTGATTCGAGCCAATTATAATATTATTATGTATTATACATAGTGCCTATATCATATTATGCGTATTATACATATTACGTCGTCGTCGGTCGACTTGGCGTTTGCGTAGGTATATATTTTAATACGAGAAGATGGACCGCGACTCTGTTTCAGGTATATGTACCTATACCCATACGCGTCATACACGCCGCCGCGCGGTTAATGTGTTATTATGTAACCGCGACCGCGGTGGCGGTCAGACGATGTCGTCGAGCGGCGGGGGGAGGGCGAGCTGATTTTTTTAACGTCCACTCCGATCATTAAAAACGTAATTTAAGGACGTAACTAAGATCCGATGTATTGATTTAAATTTTAAACCGAAAGAATTTCACCAATTGTCTGGCTGCCTATCAATATTTATTTAACCTATACACATAGACGACGTATACCTATACGACGTATCTCTATGGACATATCTTGACAAAATTAAACCACTGGTAAATAAGATCAGTAAATACTGTCGAGAGCTTATTGTTTTTATTTTGTGAAAAATTTTATAATGTCAATGTCAAAAAAAGTGGGAAACTGTTCTGCTGTAGGTACAGTTGAAGAGTAGAGTGTACATCTTCCTCGAACAGGCACTGCAACGGATGTGTTGAATATGAATTCAATAATGGTAAATCATTGTACCCATACGCGCAAAAAAAACCGATTCTAAACGAATACGGTCTAACTTTTTGCTGACCAAGGTTACCAAACAATTATTTTAATAATAATTGTATTATATTATATTAACATTTAAATTGCACATTGCCCAGTATTTCTTTTAATATTTTTTTTTTGTTTTATCCTATTGTTTTAATAATAACGGAACATTTTTTATTTTGACCTCTCAAAGGTACCAACCAGATCCAATTTGGTATTAGATGTCCGACTTGTTGGCACCGGTACATTATGCCATGACTACGAAAGTGATATAAAAATGTGAACCAATCGGCATGATTATTTTTGGAATCGGACAATGTGCCGATGCGCCCACAAATATGGCACCGGCATGTGTGTTTGTTGATTTACAAAGTTCAACGTCCCTAGCGAAATCTATAAATAGCTCTAGCAAAAACTAGCAAATTCCTAGTAAATTTTCGATACCAGTTTCGTAGGTAGTAATATAGTATGTACTTATACAGCCAACTTGACAGATATTGCCACTAGAAACCTCCATCGAAGTTGATGATCAGAGCGCTTTTTATAATAATACGAAAAAACGTGTCTCGAGGCATAAAAAACAAAAAAAAAACACACAATTGTAAAATCAAATATCAATATTCATCGTTACACGCTCGGAATCTAAAATGTCAATGGTTTTATCAGCTTGTGTGAGAAAAAAATGATTATTGCTTGCATTATTTTGTTTACAAATTATATAATATTATTTTACACGTCGAAAAAAAAAGGTTATGTCAGTGATAATATAATTATTATATCCTCCTCGTCTTCCACCTATTGCCCACCATCACTGGCCGTCGCTTCCGTCGACATTAAAATAGATATAATAATATTATACGTAGATAGCTCCTGCGCTGCAGCAGTCGTCGTTATACCCATACTTAGAAATATGTATTTTTTACACATATTAAATATTATATTATCTTTTACGATATTATATTACTATACCTACGCCTGCAGATCCGGTACGTGGCATGATGATGGTCGAAAATGTTATTATAATATTATATCGATATACGCACACGTTTTGTCAAACACGCGTGGCAATTATATTACTACATTATAATAATATTATAATATGTGGTGTATAATGATATGTGCACATACATATATATGTATATATTGTATTATATTATCACGTATTATCGTGAGAAAACGAATTTCGTTAAAAAAAAAATTCGAGCAAAATAAATCGGTTCGTGTTATTGCCGACTGGACGATTTCACGTTAATCGGCCGCGGCGGCGGCGGCGGCGGCGGCCGGCTATAATATAATATACAGATCAGCTTTTTGTTGGAGTTTTTTTATTTTTTTTTTTAGTCAAAATGTTTTTTTTAATTATAATTCATTGTCGACTCCGCGAAAATAAATTGAAATCCCGTGTGCGCGTCCTATCCAGTACGCACAATGACAAAATTAATTTTCGGAGTTTCGTGTGTGTGTGTGTGTGTGTGTGTGTGTGTGTGTGTGTGTGTGTGTGTGTGTGCGAGTGTGTGTATTTGTGCGTACACGGACAGCCCGATTAAATTTATGTCACTTTGTAAACGAGTTTAGCGAGAAAACTCTTCGGAACAAAAAAAAAAAAAAAATCCATTAGATTATCAAATAGAATAAAAGCCAAATTATTCTTAAGACACGCTGTTGTGTACCTATATACATTTTTGAATATATTTATTATAATTTAATCACTCGGAGCGTTCCGATTTCGTGATCTTAATGTCGTCTGAAACAACGCACGCAGAACGTTATTATTATATACCTATATACGTATAATATTATGTAGGTAAAGATACCATATACCGGATTATGTATACATAATAGAACGTTTACGTCCAAACCGAATATAATATTTTTCGAATAAAATCCACGCGCGCGCGCACACGCATCAGCCGACAAAGAATCGTATTTGTTAAAAAATTAACTACTGTCATTCCAAAATGAAAAATTAAGCTGTACACAATGACACAAAAGAATGAAACGGATTAAGGCCTGTTATTGCGAAACACTCACGACGGGGAACTGATGGGGATGGTTTTTTCTTCTATAACTGTATATAATATATTATACTAATGTGCCACCGACAAAACTCAATAAATTCCAACGAATCGCCGCAATAAATGTCAGAGAAAAATTTTGAATTTTAAATACTGTTGCCCGCAGTGGAGTCGTGGATGACGAATCGTCTGCGGTTTATTAATTTTCAATAAGCATAAATGTGTAGTTAAAAGTTGAGTACTGGTTTAATATATAGGAATTAAGGTGCAGGAATCAGTTGACGGTAGGTAGTCCAGTGGCGTGTATCATAAAAAAAATTGGTGTTGCTCATATAATTTTAGGTGACCTACCCCTCATAATACTGTTATACCGACCTATAAAATTTCCTATTTTCCTTCTATCAATGCCTACCCATCCATATTTAAGGTGTTGCCTGAGCAACGCTTGGACCCTATGTCACACGCCAGTGGACGGTACGCCGTGACTGTAAAAAGTTTGTGCTCGAATTGAGAGGGGACGTGGGAAGGACCGCGGAATATACCTTCTTTTTAAAAAAATTTCAACGTACCTCTTCTAATTATTTCCCAATCGATAATAAATTCAAATCTTCGGGCACGCTTTTTTTTATATCTCTGCACCCCTTTTCTATTTTATTTTCCAACTCAAGCACTGCACTAACTGCTCATAATAAGTAAGATCATAATATAAGCTACATAATCTCATATGATATGTTTTGCTTTGTGCAAAAACAAATATAATTTCTGATACTCTCGACGTATTGTTATATAATATTATATTTCTTACAAATCAAAATTAATTTCGACGATTGGAAAATGTTCAACCAATAATACAATAGGTGCCCACAGCGCGTTTTCGAGACTGTTTTTTCCACTCGTCATCAACCCCTGCCATCGTCTTCCTGCAATTCACGAATATCATCTCATATTATCTATATAATATATAAAATAAATTTTTGTCTGTATGTCTGTCTATCTATCTGTGTGTCCATTATGCATTCCTAAACGGCTGGACCGTGGTTGACAAAATTTGGTACAGAGATAGAGTAGACCTCTGGGTAGAAGATAGGCTAATTTAAAAAGGTAGAGGATCAACCCCGGGAGGTGCTTAAACAGGGATTTTGAGATTTCCGATGGAAATTTTTGATTATATAATGGTCGCCATGGGTTTTAAAGCTATTATTATAATTTAAACATTTATTATTTTTCATATATAGTTGGCATTTTTAATGGACAATGGAGTGCACGAGATCAGCTAGTTATAGTATAATACTTAAAACGTATTCATCCATTTCATCCATTTAATAATATAATATACCTACGCATACACAATACAGACCGCGAGCGTCGACACGTCGAATAATGGTTTCTATCGATAATATAACAATATTATATATTTTAAGTATAATATAATATAATACGATATACATATAGGTAGGTACCTACACATGCATATCATGGCGTATACGGAACGTATCAACGATGTCCGACACGTTGCTGAATGCCTTAGCCCAGGATTATATAATATTACATTTCTTAAAACGTGGGATCAAAATTAATTTCGACGTTTGGAAAATGTTCAACCAATAATACAATATGGGGTAGGTGCCCACAGCGCGTTTTCGAGACCGTTTTTTCCACTCGTCATCAACCCCTGCAATCGCCGTATCCTACAATATTATATTATTATTATTATAGTATTATAATACTTAAAATGTATTCGTCCATATAATATGTGCCTACGAATACACAATACGGGCCGCAAGCGTCGACACGTCGAATAATGGTCATCGATATAATATAATAATATTATAATATATTTTGTACATAATATACCTATTATTTTCGTCGTCGTCTTCGCAACGTAAACACAATATAATATAATACGATACACATATAGGTAGGTACACATCATGGCGTATACGGAACGTATCAACGATGTCCGACACGTTGCCGGATGCCTCAGCCCAGGCGTGATCTGTTACAAAATACACTGTTTACCATTCGGCGCACATATCCGTTATCGGTTCATGCTTTGATTTATATATTTCGAAAAACAATAACAATGGGCCCGTCTTCTTGCCGCAGGTCTCTCGCGCGTCTATACGGTCGTCACCGTCGTCGTCTATGTCGTCTAAGTCTCTTTTACCCGGTCACGTCTTATACATTATTATTATTATTATTATTATTATATGCCACGTATAAGTCGTAACCGGTCGGCGACGATCGCGTCACGGCGGTGTTTGCTGTATAGCTGCCTGTGTTTCGTCATCATTCCTGCAGTGTACACGGGCAAACGTCGCACATTGCACACGCCAACATCTCAATTTTTGTCCACCGATTTTTTTCCTCATACACCTACCCTTTTTATCGTATATATATATATATATATATATATATATATATATATAATATATATTATATTCATCAGACGAAATAATAAAAAAATAATACAACGCGCACGCGCTGCAAAAGACCTGCACATCACGGTCCGCCGGTCTTTTAAACGCCATCGTATTGTGTATGATAATAATATGGTTCGTATACCATATAATATACCTATAACTAATATACGTTTTGTCTATACGGTATATATTATGATACGTCGGCGGTCGATTAATCAATCAAAAATATTATATACATATACCGTAACGCACTGTACGAGAGGTACGGCGGCCCCGTTCGGAAGATAAGTGTTGTAGGTGTGAAAGGTTAATAGGATTGTCATTCACGATCGAGCAGTGTGTATAATAATATTATATTATACTATATCGACGGCGGCGAAAATGCCCAAGACAGACGCGACGCGATCGACGGACCAACAATAACAACTCCAAATAATAATAATAATAATATACTACACGACAGACAGGTCGGTCTCCTATATATATGAGTGTATATATAGGTATATAAGATATACATGATATACGAGTTTGGACTTGCTATCGCGTCGGCACTAAACCAGAGAGTACTTATAGGCTAATTAGATTGATATATACGACGACGGAGGCGTATAGTGGAATGGGCGAACGCGACGAGTGTCCCAGTGTTGTGTGTGTGTGTGTGTGTGTTTCGATTAATTCATAGTTATTATAATAATTTATGCGGTCGTCTTTATTATATTATATTATGTTTAAGGGCGAACTGGAGAGACTGTTTTTTAACGAATCCGACAGCGTGTTATTACAGACTGCAGTCTTAATGGAAAGCAAACACGCCGCGCGTGTGTGAGTGTGTAAAATCGAAATTCGTTGTTAATACGATATAGCCGGTGAGGTGGAGATGAGTAGACACTCGGAGAAATGTTTGAAAAAAAATAACGTCAACGAGATTTAAATCTTAAAGAGTTATCTCGATCGGACGCGCGCTGTCCTTATAGAAAATGGAAAATGATAATTGATAATGTCCTTTTTCGAACTCGTCTCGTGCGCGTGCGTATCGGAAAAATCTAAAATAATATATATCAACCGATCTTGTCTGTATATAACACTGGATACCTATACGTATATGTGTAGACTGTTCGAATCTCAGTAAATATATAATATTATAATAGTTCGATTGATCAGATAATTTTCGAATTATATTAAATCGAATTGTGTTGCAAGAGATGTTCTGCGCAGAGCCCTGCAGCCTGGAGACTGAGAAATCTTTGAGTACTTACCGGCTGTACTCAACTGCAATCCATCTAACACCTTTGATCGATACTTATTCAGACCACCCAAAAAGCCGACTAAACGTTTACCTTTATATACACTATACATCAATAAAATAATAAAGCTATACCCCTGTATAACTTTACACCCCTTATGCATGTTTTAGAATATTATCATTATTATTATTATTATTATTATTATTATTATTATTATTGTTATTGTTATTATTATTATTATTATTATTATTATTATTATTATTATTATTATTATTATTATTATTATTATTATTATTATTATTATTATTATTATTATTATTATTATTATTATTATTATTATTATTATTATTATTATTATTGTTGTTGTTGTTGTTGTTATTAAAGGTACCTCTATACCTTTTAACTTTATAGAACCACGTAATGGAGGTATATTATAGTAGTTCATATCAATTGAACAAATGTACGTGCAAGAGCACGTTTTATGGTAACAGTTTTTTTCGCTCGTCCGTGACGCAGTAAACAGTGATATTGATGCGTACGATCGTATATCCTACCTACAATTAAGTCATAATAATCATATAATAATAAACTGCAATTTATTTTCCAACGGGTCCAGTTCAATAGGTATACTGCAACGAACGAAAACGGATCCAACAAAAATGTTTACGTCAACTATTATAGGTATACCGCAAAGTACAATATAATACATTAAATTATGTATTACCTATATATATATTGATGTTACGGGAAGAGTACGAAAATGGGTAGACAGTATATATATTATACCCTAGTGTAAATGTATATAGGTACACCGCCTACACCTTATCCATATGAACAGAATAATGTATGCATTATCCATCTTAAATAGTATGTACAATGCATACATTATCCTGCAGTGTAGTGTTGTGGATAAAATATGAAATAAAAAATTACCGAATTTTAATAATCCGAAAAAAAATTATTTATCAAGTAAATTAGATACCTATTATTAAGTTATTATTTTATATGTCAAAACATTTGAAATATTAAATAGGTACAATGCATACATTATCCTGCAGTGTGTTGTAGATAAAGTATGAAGTAAAAAATAACCAAATTTTAATAATCCGAAAAAAAATTAAATAAGGTACCTATAATCAAGACTGGGCATTAACGAGCTAAACGTTAAAATTAAAACGTTAAGTTAATAATTATTAAAATTATTTTATTTAGTTAATTAACGCGTTACTTTTTTTTTCAAATTAACTTTTAACTTAATAAGTTACTTTTTTTTTAAGATTAACGTGTTAACTTCAAGTTAATTTTATTTCAAAAGTATCTAAATTAAGTTCATTTTTGTCCGAAGAATAATGCAATTTTTTTAGTGGGTTTTTATTTTGATGTATCATTTAAAATTTCCCCAGTAATTTTCTAGAGTGTAAAGAAAAACTATATAATAAACTATATTATGTGTATGGAATTTTTAGATTTTGCAAATTACCAAATTTTAACTTTACACTAAGTTAAGTTACTTTTTTTTCAAAGTTAACTCTAACTTAACGAGTTAACGAAAAAAAATACGAGTAACTTTTAACTTAACTAAACTTTGTTATTTTAAAATAACTTTACTTAACGAGTTAAAAAAAAATTGTTAACTTTCCCAGCCTTGCCTATTTTTAAGTTATTATTCTATATATAAAAACATTTTAAATATTAAATAGGGACAGTTATTTATTGGAACAGTGTTCAATTTCGGGTGACATTTGGAGTTGCAAAGTATCCCACCAGATTTACATTTACGTTTTTTTGATAAACATTTACTTTTACAAGGAAATTTTGTAAAACCTTGACCAACGGAAAGAGATTGTGCAGCATTAGCTATTTATCGCAATGATTTTTTTGTAGCCGTCACTTATAAAATATATTTATCAATGGTTCAGAACATACAGAAAACTTATTTCTTGAATAAAGTCGAAGAAGAGTGCAATTTTATTTCCGAGTTCATAGTGTGATTAATTATCGGTATAATAGACACGATCGCGAAAAGTTTTGCTCTCTCTTGAGTTATCCACCCAAAGGAAGGTAATGTACAATAATTACTCGGCCAAAGTACAAAATAAACGTTTTACAAATAATATTTTTACTCTATCCAATAGGCATGGGTAGTGTTCACATTAATCGATTTTCGTACTTTACCCATAACATATATATCAAAACGATATTATTTAGTTCCCTACTTATAACGCAGTATTTACTTTTCGTTTATAATTCAGTGTTTCTCAACCTTTTTACTGTGGCGACCCCCTTTTTGAATTTCAATTTTTTAACGACCCCCCCCCCCCTACATATATTTTATATTTTATGTTCGACATTTTCTATAAAAATAATAATAGTGTGTTTTCCGTTTTAATATATTAATAATGTATACTCATATAATATTATGTAATATTGTAATATTTACTATTTTATTTTTTCATTACTTTATTTTATTATTTGAGCTTTTTAATTTTTAGTATTGATTTAAATTTTAATCCATACGCGACCCTAAATAATAAGTCACGACCCCCAGGTTGAGAAGCACTGGCTTATATTATCACTATAAATGCATAGGAAGTTATGCGTTTGTTTTGTTCTGACGTTAGTGATTATCATCCGTACAAAATGAAGAAAACCATATTTTTATTCACAACTACACGATCATAAAAAAAAAAAAAAAATACGAATTTATAACACATAACGCCGCGCGCTATATAGTAATGAATGTACTAAAAGTAAGAAAAAAAGTTTATGTATTTTTTTTTGTTCGTATCGATGAACGGTTTTAATTATATGATTTAGATGTTATCGTCTAGGGATGTATAAAATATAAAACGTAAAATAAAAAAATCAAACGACTTCTGGGAAACATTGAACAGACACAGACACAGACACAGACACAGACACACAGACACAGACACAGACACACACACACACACAGACACACACACACACACACACACACAGACACACACACACACACACACACACACACACACACTCATACATTATATATATATCATGTACCGAGCGCGTGGTCGAGGAACACGAAAAACGTGTGTTAAGCAAAACAGTAGGACACACGCGGCTGCGGACGGGTCCGCAGACATCGCAATTCGATCCCAATAGTCTCCGTTTCTATATAATATGCACATGCACATATCATTATTATCATTACTATTATTATCATTATTATATATATTATTATTATTATTATTATTATATGTATACGCATAACCATCCGGTTCACGACATAATAATTTCGACGTAATTAAAACGTACGCGCTCGAGTATTATCCGATTTCGCATCGTATATACCTATATTATTTCCCCGCTTCGGGGCGACGACGACGGTTTTAATTTAGACGGACCCGACCGATAACACCGATATCATAATATATATTATTATTATTATTATATAGGTACTCAGTGCAAGCGCACAACAATCGCGGACACGCGTGGGAGTTTTTCGAACGCGCGGTTTCTGCACCAGCATTTGGATTTTTCAATACGACTTGTATATAATGGAGGGTTTCGGATATTTTTGAGATAATTATAATAGTTTAACAATCGTGACGACAATTATTTCACGCACAGCCTTACCTTCATAATATTATTAGACCTAGCTACCTCCTGTGCGAAAGAGCTCAACAAGTAACATGCCTAGTTATATTATTATTATCATCGTCAGCTATATAGTTTTTAATCTACTTTTGATCTGAATATATGTGTGTATAAATACATATGAATATGAATATGATACTTTGTTATTATGCTAGTAGTCCGATACCCGTGATCTACCGAAAATAGTTTTGTTCGACATGCAATCTCTACTTACCTACTATTTATACAAAAAATATCACGATTTATTAAACTTATGTAACATTTACAATGATAGGTAATTGCCTCGACACTTGGTTAAAAAGCATGACCTTGGTCATATTATTTTATGACAGTAAAAAAAACAAAATTTAAAAAATACGTATTATAAGATTTAAGACCCCCTAGATTAAAAAGTAGAAATTGTAGAAAATGTAGAAATCAAGCGAATTCATATAATATTACGAGGGACACTATACACTTATAACTGTATATCTGAGTGGTTACCTGTACTTGACGGCCTTTTAATATTGATATTAAAATATTTCGTTTAAAAAATAACATAATTTACAATATTTATACATTACTAATTATTAATAGTAAACATTAAGTAGCCTATATAGCTTTTTGAGTGCATATTATTGGCTTTCCTCAGTGCATAGCTGAATGCATATATTTTAATAAGTCCTTTGGTATTAAATTCCAAAGTCTTGATCAAATCTAGCTATATGTAAATGTAACTCAATTTGTTGTTCAAACTGATTTTTGCTTCTTTTTATTTCGAAATTCATATTAATTTATAACAATAAATATTAATATACAATAAAATTAATCACGTACTTGAAACACGAAGCAATACTTTTTGTTCCTCACACGTTATGTAACCTGCAAGAAATAAACAGAAATAAACAAATATCCGGCAACAACTGTTTTAAATTTAACTTGAATGTCGGAGGCCAATAATGGCTCTTTTTAAAAATTGCATTCTGTTCGTTTATCATTCTCGAGTTTAGAATCTAAACCAATTTACTCTGGCGAAGTTAATGCAATGAAAACAGAAACACTCCAAGTGCAGGTGGATTGCTCATCTCGATTGGATTTGTACACAAAGCTAGGCACAGCGTAGCTAGACACAGCTAGCACGACGAAATACATCGCGTATTGTGTGATATTGTTCAATTTCTCCCGGAAAAAGTTGGGTTTAGTGAAGTGTTAAAAAAACCATTTTTTAAACTTTTTAATTGTGTATATAACAATATTATTGCCACGAATATAATGAGCCATATTATATAAACAAAATTAAAATAATATGGCTAAACGCATTTACGTCGGCAACGGTTGTCAACGTGCTTCTAAGCGTATTTGTTAGTAAAATATTGTGGACACATTGTAAACATTATTATGCGTTATTTTCCGACCATTATCCGATCTGTTCGTTTTGACCTAAGTCAAATTTTTGAGTGAAGATGTATTCGGTTACAACAATATTATGTCTATGTTTTTGCATCTTTTCGGAGTCGGTGGGCGGGCTCGTGGTTTTGAGTCGCGTCCCCCCTGATCTGCAGAAGAAGTCCAAACAAGTATCGCAGTTGAAAGGAACGGAGTATAATATTATGGCCGCCGATCCAAAGGGAAAATTGTCACCGCCACCACCGATCTGCGACTGTTCACATGTATCTGACTTTCCTCATCCGCACGTCGTCGGTTCGCGGGTAACCAGCCACCGTCCATCGTACATCGACGTTCCGAAGGTAAACAAATACCGTCCACCATACATCGGCTATTCAAACTATCCAACGCAATGTCCGCCCCGATGCACTATGCCTCCGTGTCCGACCCGTCGGACGTTACCGCCATGCACCATTTGTCGGACTACGCAGCCGCCATGTACCACTTGCCGGACCTTGCCACCATGCACCACTTGCCGGACCTTGCCACCATGCACCACATGCCGGACCTTGCCACCATGCACCACTTGCCGGACCTTGCCACCATGCACCACTTGCCGGACCTTGCCACCATGCACCACATGTCGGACCTTGCCACCATGTACCACTTGCCGGACCTTGCCACCATGTACTACTTGCCGGACCTCGCCACCATGTACTACTTGCCGGACCTCGCCACCATGCACCACTTGCCGGACCTCGCCACCATGTACTACTTGCCAGACGAACACACCTCCTCCGGTATTAGTCGTAAATTTCGACATTAACCTACCATAATAGGCCAATGCGTCTCGTGGTAGGTTAATGTTGATACTTACGACCAATACCGGTGGAGGTTTTGTCGTCCGGCATTCCTTGCACGGCTGCAGCGTCTGACATGTGGTACAAAGTTCCGTACATTTGCTTGTTTAGTTTTGTAATTTATTGTGATAATAGAAAAAAATCGTTATAAACTTATGTCTATTTATTTTCGATACAGTTTACAAAAAAAACGAATAATTTTAATTAAATATATTATAATCTTCGTACTATAATAGTGAATGCTAATTAATAATTGAAAAACGTTAACTGAACAATATATTATATAGCCATAATATAGGCATAATAGGTACACAATATATTTGATTTTTTTTCCATAGTTTATTATTATGTGTTACATTTTGTTATGACGCATGTTACACAAAGACAACCATTAAACTATAATTAAAATTACACAATAAAGAAATTATATTAATTATAATATTAGATATAATGTTTAATTGATGGAATTTTTATTTTTATATCAATACAAAGATTTGTGAGGATTACCGGTCAAACATGGTGATTTCGCTGTGGAAAACGTAAGCTTGATTTGAAGGGACAAATAATATAATATACTACTACAGCACAATAATTTTTATTTTTGTAACAGGTTTTTTGTTTTGTTACATTTAAAAAATAGAAGACGATAATAATCGAAGTGACAAAAATATTATGTTTCAAGAACCTATCCTACCTAATTATATTCAATTGTTTTATGAACTAATTTTGAGATGTAGTTGTAACTGTACCCATACACTACAAAAACCGTTTCAAAAACCTTATTATATTAGAGTATTTGACTATCTAGTTATAACTATTATATTATTATTGATAAAGTTAAATAATATGTCAACAGGGCTATCTCGCAATATACGGTCTACCGAAATGAACGTGGTAGACTATAATAATATTGACTATATAAATAAAAAAAAGGTGGATAAGTGGATGTCACTCTGCTGTACAGAAGGTTACAAGTGGGTCACTGTAATGGATGGTGTTAAATTTGAATTCAATGATATAATATCATTGTATAAGAAAAACGATTCTGAGCGAAAACGGTCAGTCAGCCTATGATATTACCAAGTATATTTGATGATATTATTGTGAATAAAGTAATTTATATATAACCTATTTACGTGGAGCCTTGTTTTAAATTTTCAATCCTTAGCCATAAAAGTTAAACATTTTATACATTTTAAACTACAAAATAATTAATAAATTATAAATTTGATAAATGTTGTCAAAATTTGAACTTTAAATGCTTATAAAGATATACGCCTTTACATCCAAGCCAGGAATCAGAATGAACTGTTGTACCAGGTAATGCCTTAAAAATAATCCAAATTATGAACACAAATTGTTAGATGGACAAACAACAGTACACATTATTTCATAGGTACCTCATTCTTAATTATTTGATGCAATGTTTCTTTGTCTCTTTTTTCAACAAAAAAAAAATCTTGCACCAATTAAACCATTTTTCAATACCATCATTTAAAGAAAAAACCATTTTTTAAAAAAAATGTGTTGGTTTTACAATGATGTGTGTTTTTTTTTCTGTCCGTCAGCAACATTTTGGATTGTAAGCGTGCTTCGATTTTTGAGATCAGCATCTTTTCTGATAGAAAAGTGAACCTAGTTGGTACTTTTAGGGAGTCAAAATTGAAAACCCTGAGTAGTTTTAGAAAGCATCGAGAAAAACTACCGTCACATTACGAAAAACCACTAAAAATTGGGTTTTAATTTATAACGCTTTGTTTATTACTATATAGCAACGAATAAATAATAATAATATTATAAGGACTACGCTAACCGCTCAGAATGGTTAATCATTGTATTCAAATATAACACATCAATCACAACTACTGAACAGCAGAGTGGTACCCACTTGTCCACCTTTTTTTTTATATAGATCACATATTATTAATTATTATTGTTTTAACACTATCCCGTGGGGTTTTATATGTCATGACGTGGTACAATAATATCAAGTATATTCACGTATATAAAATATAAAATATGTTGAAGTTTTAAACAAGTGTGTTGTGTGTACCTATATAATACGCCTATATAGTACCTTTTGTCGTCGCTATAAATGTGGCTCAGACGACGACGACGACGACGACGACGACGATTGACAAACGATTTCGAAATATTATTGCCGTCGAAACAATATTATTATATTATAGGCATAGATATTATACACTACATAATTTATGACCCAAATCGTCGTCGTCGGTATACTGTACAAATCGGCATCGGCGCGGCGCAGAGGTGTGCATTATATTATTTTATTATTATTATTATATTGTTGTATTATAATAATATTTCTCGTTGATCCCGAAACGTCGTCGTCGATTTCTACGATATTATTATTATTGTGCGTACGCATAATATAAGTATAACACAACTCGGTCGCCGGCGTCACGCCGAGTGAAACCTCCGCCACGGGAGCGCACCGCGCCGGTGTACGCCGCCGCGACTGGAGAGCGCATAATAATAATAATAATAATAATAATATAACGCAATATTATTATTGTTTTCGCGACCGCGTGTATGGTACCCATACCGGTATACCTATACATACCGATATACCAACCTACGTACCTCTGTCTACCTATCCACCTACCTATACGACTTATATATTTTAAATATTATACATTATTATTATTATTATATCGACGGCGGCGCGCGTTCTTCGATTAGTCGGAGCGCGCCGCGGGAATCTATCGCGCGCTCATATCCCCTCGAATGAATGAACGCCGCCGCCGCCTGTACGACAATACAATATAGAGGCTCCTCGCTACACGTACCTATATAATAATAATAATAATAATAATAGTAATAATAACATTGTAATTTGCTTTTATTATTATCGCGTACGTTTCCGTCGGGCCTCGCTGTCGCGCGCGCGAGCCCGATAAACAACAATAATTCACCGTTAAACCGCGAGCCCCCCCCCCACCCCACCCGCCCGCCCGGTCTTTCGTTTTCGCGCGCCCAACCCGCGCGCAACGGAAAATAATCGAAACGACGGTCTACCGCTGTTAAGTGTGATTTACGCGCGCCCGCCCGTGTGTACAGTTATGTATTAACGCGCGAGCATGTAGGTACAATATAAATTATAATATATTATTACCATTACATGCCATCGAGATCGTCGTCGTCGTTTTTGCGACGATAAGGTGGAACCATTATTATAAAATGTTATTAATAGGCTGCTGAAAGCTGGTCGTTTTTTCGTGCATTTAGACCAATAAGCGGAAGAAAAATTCACCCAGCACCAAAAGTCCGACTTTAATTTCGAGAACATATTATTATACTTTGAATTCCTTGTTTTTTTTTTCTAGGTCTACCGCTGTTATGTGTAATTTACGCGCGCCCGCCCATGTGTACAGTTATATATTAACGCGCGAGCATATAGGTACAATATAAATTATAATATATTATTACCTACCATTACATGCCATCGAGATCGTCGTCGTCGTTTTTGCGACGATAAGGTGGAACCATTATTATAAAATGTTATTAATGGGCTGCTGAAAGCTGGTCGTTTTTTCGTGCATTTAGACCAATAAGCGGAAGAAAAATTCACCCAGCACCCTAATAATGTTGGTCACAATTAAGTTTGCCCTATTTTGACTTTTGTCCGTAACATTAATATATGTACCTATATAGATTACCTGAAAAGTATTGCAGTGGCTGTGAGATAATATATTCGAAAATTCATCCGTTTTAAACTAAAATATGTTTCAGTTGTATTACTATATCAGTGATGTTTAAGAGAATGAAATGATCAAATAAAAATAATAGGTAGAACATACCTACGTACTCAGCTATAAAGTCTATATACGTGTATGCAGGTGAATTTTTTTTCGAGGAGGAAGGAGTGACGTGCAAATTTCGGGATAGGAAATTTCATGCAAGTCACGCGAATACCTTGCTAATTAATGACATAACTTTTATTGCGATTGGACATATTTTTCTTGGCTCCAAGTAAAAATGCTGTTAGTGGTTGCACATTTTTATGGAGGGGGTGGGTGAGCTGTATGGGAGTGCATTAAATTAAAGTCATGCCAACATCTAGCTCCCGATAGATCAATCTATGTATAGCTGGCCTTGAATTAAAATTTAAAAGTTTAATAAGAATCATGTCATTGATTAATTAATATACCTATTTAATATATAATATAATATCAATATGATAATATTGTGTAAAAATTATGTAAAACCATCGCAATACAAGTTGATTTATGTAAGTAATTATGTTGTTTCGTCGTGACAGTAAAATTACGTCCGTGAAGTTCGCCCTTACACTTTTTTAAAACAAGTTTTGCATAATGTCATAATTTTGTGAGCAATTGGAAAAATAATTCACAAGTCTAATCCCGGAATTTGTAAGTCAACGACAAAGAAGCTATTAGGGGATGAATTAAGGAGTACTTCAAATTTACAGAATTACGCAAAAATTGTTTTAAAAATTTGTAAGAGCTAAATTCACGTAGGTACTTCATAAAATTATGTAAAAATATTATTTTCTAAAGAGTTACAACTTTTAGCAATTTAATGTTAGTAGATAGATCACCTTGTACAATCAAAATTACCGATTGCGTTCGAACTGTTGAATACGATATATTATAATGAAAGCTGTTACAAATTATAGTACCTACCGATGAAGAAGGTGAACTAATATTCGAAATACAAAACAATTAAAAACATGTTAATCGGTCGCGAAATTAAATTGATAAAAGTACTCTAATGTTCTACCACTTTACACGAATTTAATATAATAGTGATATACCTAAAGTGTATAGGTACTCTGCGTCAGTGTTTGAGTGGTTTATCAGTTTTTGTCTCTGGACAACCGAAGAAACACCGAATTAAAAATAATAATCGTTTTACCGCTGCGTACGATTTTTTTCCTTCAAATCTTCTACTTAAATTTAAAACCGTAAATAATTATTAATAATTTCACTCTTGACAGGCTATTTCCGATTACTGTTATTATTATTATTATTACCGCATCGTACACGCAGCGCAGTGATTCTCGTGAGTATTCTACAAAACGCTATATATGTAAATGCGATGACGCGTTCCCACAAATATTATATTATGTTTAAATAGTAAAATGATAACTTAATGGTACCTATATAATATATAAAACACAACGACTGGAAACGAAAACTCGGCCCGCTATACATATATATAGGTGTAGGGTCCTGTATAATATATACCTGCGGCTGAAACTTTCAATGTTGTGACATTTAACTTCATTACGGCTGAGTCGTTCAACGTCTTGATCACGTTTTATTAAATAAAAAAATAAATAAACGTTTTGATTTCCTCGTATAACACACGTGTAGGTAATAGTAATAATAACGATTTACGTCATCGTATCTAAATCGTTTTCAAACTTACGCGTACAATATGCGATTATACCACGATGATATTATAATATTATAGTTTACACGCTCGTCGATCGAATTTTAGTTAGTAATTTTAACAAATTTAATATTCTACGTGTGCAAAACAAATACTATAATATATGAAAGCTGCGGGTCGACGCAATAGTCTCATCTTAAAAAAATAATGCCTTTTCAGCAGCAGCAGCAGCAGTAGGTACCCATTATTAATATTACGTATACCTATAGTGCAGTAGTATAGTATAGTAATATTTCTGAGAAAGACGTTTTTTTAATAGATAAAATAAAGCGAATACCACATAGTTCATGAGCACACACACACACACACACACACACATACCTATGCATGTATGGCGTTATTTCGTAAGCCCGTATAATGTATTAAAAAATGAATATTTCAGCCGCCGTCGTTGCGATCGGTGTTTACCCATTATATGATTTGCATAATATACGAGCGCGTGTACAAATATAATATAATATATATATATGTAGTAGGTACCTAAATATAATACGTCTTATATATTATTATTGAATTTTTTTACCGTCTCACGTGATTTAAAAAAGTGATAGAACCGCGCGTGTCCTTCTATATTATTATTATTATTATTATTATTAGTATATCATTGGGAAATCGTACGTTATGTTGTATTGTACACAGTATAATATAACGTACGTCTTATTGAGTTTAATATAATAATAATAATGCCTAATTATTGTTTGACACAGAATTTCAACAAATTATTTGTTTTGCAATGTATAGCGCCGCCGCTGTATACAAACGCACTGCACACGATGATGGTCGATAAGACGGGTGCACGACTGCTGCGTCCTAGGTGTACAGAGTGCACACTTATTAGCTGAATATCTCTGCATGCATCGTACATCATAATAATATCGTATACTATTTAGACATATAAATTCTTAAGAAATGGACTGCTCTTTCATCACCCCCCCCCTCCCCCTCTCACCGCACTAAAGGCAAATCAACTACTCAGTGAGAGAGACAGACTAATACTAAAGGGTGTTATGGATTCTTCTTCTTCTTCTTCTTCTTGAAGTTCCTATCCGTTTCGGATGTTGGAAATCATATTGAATATTGCTTCTCTTTCTAACGATGGTCGAAATAATTCAATTGATGTTGTACTAAACCAGTCCCGGAGATTTTTATTATTATGTCAATTCTTCCGAGTACTTTTCCTTTATAACAGTTTCAATATTTGATGAACCGTAGGAGACTGTGTTATTTCTCTTGTAATTGATTATTTTTATATGTATGGAAGAATAAAGAAATAATATGTCGCTTATTCGATGTTATCCTGTAGTTTATATTTTTCTCTATTTAACACAATGATGACTCTCTCTCTAAGCGTCGCAATCATCTCTTTATATGTCTATGCATAATATAATATTACTAACCGAATATCCCGGCTTCGGCTGTGTGCATTTTTTTTTGTGGTAAATCCTATATAGCATAATATAGTCGCTTAACATATAGGTGTATCTCGGTTTAAGCGTATCTCAGTTTTAGTGTACCTTACGGACAAATCGTCGTCAGTATAGCTTTGTGAAATAATTCGACCGGCAACCGCAAGTCATGGATTGGATTTAGCACTTGGTATATATTTGTTAACGTGGTTTAAACTAATTGCTCTCTACAAACTTTTTTGCAGACATCTCTAAAAACAATCTCCGAGATTTTCGTCAAATTCAACTCAGTAGTTTTTGAGTATAAAAGCTATATACGTTATATATTTGGTTATTATTATATTCTGCAACCAATGGTAATAACATGTATAAAGTATAAACAAAAACAAAATTTCAATTTCCACCATGAATCTCAAGATGTTTATGAAATCCCTGTTTAACCATCTCTTTAAAATGCGAATATAGGAAAGTCGTTTCTTATTACACATCTAGATAATAGAGGAATCACTATTCCAAATTTAAAGTTCGTACGTTTTGTAGTTTTTGAAGTGTAGCGATGAATGAGTGAGTGAGTGAGTGGTATTTGGCTTATAGTTAATATTGCCCATCATGTGCATTTTTTCATTTTTTTTGTGTAAAACCCTATATAGTATATACTCTACATTATATAGGTGTATCTCGGTTTGAATGTTTCTCTGTTTCATCTATAGTATACCTATAGCTTTCTTGGGAAGCCGCAAGCCACAGGTTGGATTTTGCACGTGGTATATACTTTTTAGCATAGTTTAAACTACTTACTCTCAAAAGTTTTCTGACATAGAAGCATTCTCTGAGATTTCCGTCAAATTAAAATGAGTAGTTATTGAGTATATAAGCTACACTCATACATTTGGTTTTGAGATGTAGTTACTTTATTCGAGGTCTTAAGTGCGACAATTTGATGTACCATGCTTGTGTGCCAGAGTAACCAATGGCAACCATATATATACAAAAATATACAATACTAATTTCTATTATTATTATCATAATCTGCAACCAATGGCAACCATTTATAAAAAAAAAAGTTTCAATTTCTGCCGTGAAACTCAAGACCCCTGTTTGACCACCTCTTAAAATGCGAATATCGGAAAATCCTTTCTTATTGCTCATCTAGAGTATTAAAGGAACCACTATTCCAAATTGCAGGTTCGTAGGATTTGAAGTTTTTGAGATGTAGCGATGATTGAACGGTACTTGGGTTTTATATATAAATTATATATACAGGATGATCCATTTAACGTAAGACACTTTATCGTTTAACCATCTACTTTTCATATAATAAGTGTCTTACGTTAAATGGATCACCCAGTATAGACAATGACTGCAGGTTAGGTTAAGTTCCGTTGAATTATTTTCCGCACTATTATAGCCCCCCGCGAAGCGTACGCCGATGTGCTCTGCATATATATAGTGGTAAATTCAGAATTTTCACTAGGTTATAGCCGAAGACGCTCGAAAAAAAACAAATTTTTATGTATTTATGTATTATACCATATAGGACATAGGTAGAGTATACCCACGGGCGTAATTATGGTTAAAAGTCTTTTGTGGTAGGGGCGGTGGAGGGTGGATCTAGAAATATATCAATCAACATAGGTATAATTAACATAGATGGCATTTCTGTCATACCGCAGACGTGGTGAAGTCAGGAAATAATAGTGAGGGGTTAGGAGATTTGGGGGGGGGCTAAGTGGCCCAAGCGCCCCCGCCCGATTGACGCCTATAATAATAATATGCGAATACGCCGCTATGACGTAATAACCGGTACGCGGGCGGGTACGAATACGACGCGCTGCTGAATGCACGTGCGCATGTGCGTATATAATACACATTATAATGTTATTAGGTACTTGTGTATATTTTTATGTACAATGATAATGTTATGTGTATTACGTCGAAAAACGGTATTTATTTTTTTTCACGGTCTTGCACGAAAATGTACACTAACGAAGGGAAAACGGACCGCGTGTCGCGCGCAAACTGGTTTATATATATATATTATTTAAAAAAAAAAAAAAAGAATCAACGCCAACACTTTATTATATATACACAATAAGGTGTGTGTGTAAGTGTGTATCGAAAAAGAGTGGAAAAAATTATACAACTGCGTGTGTGTATATATTTTCGTGAGTTCTAATGGGTCCAGTTTTTTTTTCTTCATTCTTTCTTATTATTTTCCTCCCCCCACTTCCTTCCACTACACCCTTCACCCACCCCTGTGGTCCTGTCAGATATTTTCCAGGAGGGTTTCTAACAGATATTCCCATTAATATCGCCCGGTCGTGACATCTCGAGCATTATAATACGTTCCCGATACACACTCACACACTCACGCACGCACTCTCTCGCACACACGCACACACTTATAACATATGAGCCAAATAAAAACGTGGTAACTTCATTACCGTGTTATAATAGTAGGTGAACGCGCCGGCGTGATTTGTAAGCCTTATAGCACGCAGCGGGACGCAAATTCAAATTTTATTTTACATTTTTTTTTTTTTTAACACCGAGGCAAACGCGCGCTCGGATTGTTTATTGTTATTTTTTGGTAATTTAACGAACAGTCGAGATATTAATAATAATATATATTATATTTTCGTGCGCGTACCTATTATATTATAATATTCAAAACCCGCGCGTAATACAATATATAATAATAATAACGATTCTAATTTCCGACCTGCGACGGCGACCGTGAGTGTGATCTCGTTTTTCTCTGGTCGCGTTGCTCTTATATATTATTATTATTTCGTCGGCGTGGGGACCGAGGCTGCAGGATACGGTATTACATTATATTTTATATTATTATAAAATAGATGAGGACACTACGGGACGCGTGCAGCACCATAACACGTCGTTTGCTGGCCATCACGACGACATATATACATGCGTGAGTTTGTGTATTATATAGGTACGTCTCCTCTCACGTCGTCGTCGACACTGCACGTACCACATAATATTATTACCATATATTATTGTGTAGACAATGTGTATTATACTGTTACAAACGACATTATTCGTTTGCGGACAATATAAAATATATATATTACGCATTTACGCGAAAACGCTGCACGCGTTCGTCACTATTATACGTCGTCGTCGTTACGATACTCGGGAAACGCGGTGGTAACCGCACTGGAAACTTAACCGGAACGGTTAAAATCAAAACATCGTGTAGGTTAGGATGCATCGTGGGGCGAACGGTTGTCAGCGCTGCAGTAATGTCAATTAATTTACTACACGCGCAGCCGCAGTAGGTGATGAGTGTGTACGCGATGGGAGAGATGGTCACTAGAACACTCGGTCCTCGCATAAACCAAAACGTTCAAATTTTCACCTGGGGTTCAAAAAAACGTAATTTCAAATTGCACTCAATCCGATCATTCCATATTATATGCATAGAACCTATAATTAATATTAATTTTAGTTCACAATTGCTCGTAAGTCGAACGTCGATCGATTTAGTACCTACCTTGTGTATGATATTACTACAACATACCTATAGCTAATTTAGAAATAAACATGAAACGTGTAAGGAGAGGTCCGATTATCGACGACGAACATACGATTTTGTATTCCGTCAGTAGTTTTTAACAACGATATTGACGTGCGATATGAGAGAAATACGTGTAGGTATCGTCTTGTTTGTGCTATTGGGAGTGTATGTATAACTGTATAGACATATTATACTATGCCTCAGCACACACTTTCTTTCGTCTCCGTGTGATCATTATATTAATATCATCGTCATAAGTAATATTTACAAATCGTTAAAAGTATACTTGCGTAGGTTTGATTTCGTTTTATATGAAAATTATACATTTCATTTAAAGGAAAACGTATGTATATAGACAAGGCGTTAATATAGTACGACGTTGTACACTGCACCGGGTGCGAGTGGTTTTAGGGAGTGCAAAATATTATGCAAATCTGACATTATCTGGTTTAAAGTCCTAGTGCGATATTCGGCCGTTGCATTTATCCTCGGTCGTTCCCCCAGTTAGTACAATTCGACAAAATTAATAAAAGCGATATTCGACCTTACCCGCGGTACACCTATCGCGGGTTTAGTACCTGCCGCCTGCACACGATAGTGAATGTTTTTCCGTCGAAATGGCCTCATGTACGGCACGCAGCGCCCTATGTGTGTGTGTGTGTGTTTGAGTATAGTATTGGTATACTCGATTTATATATACGCATCGTAATATATAACAACTTACGTGTATCATAGCCCATAGGCGATATTATAGTGTATGTTGACGTCATAATACGTTATTTGCGCTGATTTATTGCGCCCGAACCACTAATAATATATACACGCGCGCACGCTTGAGAACTCCACCACCACCAGGTGCAACCCTCGCGCCTTTTCACGCTGACGTCATTTTTAAGTTTTCTACAATTGTCGATATATAATATAGTCGACGTATCGTCGGATTATAATATACTTTGGTATATTATCGACGACGACTGCAATATCACCGATGCGCATCTGCGTGCATGCATGCAAATAATAATAATAATAATACGAGCGAAAACACGAGATCATCGCCGCGATAGGTACCTATATAGGTTTACAACAATGATATGTGCAGTATATAACCCATCGCGCAATAAATCGTCTACCAGACTGCGCACACAATAATATAATAATAATAATATGTGGGTATACATAAAATGAGCGCGTAAAAGAGAAAAACGGCATTTGTGTCGCGGCGACACGTTTGTAGAAATTTCCGAAATTTGTATAGAAAGCCACCACCAGACTACCTATATAATGTGCACGGTATTATATTATATACCTATTATAATAATAATATAATATGGCCAGTATACAGTATATTATACGTCGAGTGAAAATCGTCCATTTGCGCGCTGCAGCTACCACCTCGCGCGTAGGTACATTTTATTTATTTATTTAATATAAACGGACTTGAATCCTAAAACATAATATTACTAACATTATGTGTGAAAAATAACAACATAATACAGTAAGCAAGTTATAGTTTTTACTTAATAAGTGATTGTATATAAAAATAAGACTTAAAAGTAAATATAGAATACAAATCGAATATAGTTGAAAAAAAATGTCAAATATAATCAAAGACAAAAGTATTACCTGCGACCATAAGAAGGTTAGCAGGAGAGTTTGAGATATAAATTTTAGTTGAAAAAAGTGGATAAAAAGGTTTTGGATCTCTATAGTATTAAGGTTATTGATTTTAAAACGGATTAAAGAGAGAATTTCAGGACAATGAATAGAACTTCATATCAGTTTTTGTAAAAATTTAGAGAGTAAAAGTTTACGACGGTCAAAGAGTAGAGAAATATTAAGAAAATTCAAAACATTATTATTATTTGTGCCGTGGAGAGATCTGTATTTATGCGTTGAACTTTAAAGAGATAAAACGTAGAAAGTCATTTTGGACAGATTCTAGCGTAAGATTTCGGCGTATTGTTTATCCAGACGAAGGGGCAGTATTAAAACGGACAAGAGAGAAGTAGAGGATTTTTAAGGGAAAAGGATCTGAGAATGCACCACTAGTACGTTTATAATACAATATATATAATATTATGGAGGTGGGTACCACCTACCTTATACGCACGCGCATTATTATTATACCGTACCTATATAATATTATATTATATTGTCGTATCGTGTCGCTGTCGTCGGCGGAAACGCATCGACGCAGTCAACACACGTCCGCATATTTGGATTGAATATGAAATCTATGTATGGTAAATTGAAAATCGTACACACATACACACACGAATATCTACACGATTGAATCGTTATCCCGGACCGGGAACGACGCAGACGTTGTCAGTATATTATACATAATATTACGTGTACACAGCCATGCAGCTATTTACACAGTGTGACATTGTATATATTATTATATCGTACAAGGTTTATATTGTCATCGTCGCGCGCTCAGAGACTAACGAAAAATCCAAAACGAACTGCTGCGGCGTATATAAGCTAATTTATGAACACTATATGTTAAGGATGCGAAGGTACACCTATATATATGTAAAAAAAAATAAATAAATAGGTACCTCGTATGTGGTAACAACGGTTTTACACCGGTGTTCCTCGTTCGGACGATAATGAAACAACGATTTTTACACAGCGTTATTGGATGTAACGCATAAAATAATCGACAAAAACTTAAACACGGATCGAACTAATCAAGTTTGTTTTTTTCGTCCGTTTGCGCACCTACCTACGGTATATACATATATATTGTATATTATATTATATATTAGTTGTAAATGCGCGCGTTAAGGTTTTATATTGTGTGTATATATATAGGTACTTTTAGTGCAACACATCAAACCTGTTATTAAAGGGTTTAAGGAAATAAACATCGTTAAACAACACATATTTTCATTAAAAAGTATTCCGGTAATTACGATAAAAAAAAGAACATTTATATACTCGGAACAGATAGGATATTATATAGGTATGTTGCAGGCGTGGGAGTGGTTTTACATCTTTAAAACAACATTTAGAGCCAAACAATCGCAATGCGTGTATTCACGTATCTATATAGGTACGTATTCATAAAAGAAATAGAATTTTTATGACTCGGACTCAGCGACACTTGAATAATAAATACGAAAACGTTCGACTAAGTGTTTTTGTTGTCGGTGTACAAATTTGGTCCGAATAACATGATAATATTATTATTTTTCGTGAGTAAATGTTATCGAACTCGTGTCTTAAAATTAATATGATATTATATGATCTAGTTGATTTACGATTTGTTTTTGAAATCGAGTCGTGTAAGACGATACTAAGTTCATATATACTTATTTTGTTTGGTACTTTAAAAGTATTAAGCCGGTATAATACCTACCTATACCTACGACTTGAAATCAAAATTATTTTTTCCAACTTTATAAATTATGATAATATTACTATATATTATAAGAGATATTACTATACTAAGAGATAGTTAGTTATTACTTACTAAGAGATTTACTTGTATTTTTTGATTGTTCGGATAATATAAAACCCGTTTAAGATGTGAGCAAAATAAAAATAATGAAGGAGGAGGAAATATTACACTCATACTGTAATTTAGTATGACAAATATAAACGAAATCAAATAAAAATTAAAAATCATAAAAAGCACATTTTTATCACAATAAAGGCGAGGAACGGTTTTATCGTTTTTGATATTGCAGTCCATTCGATTTCTATAAACTTGACGATGTGAAAGTGATTCTTCGAAATTATTAAAATTTAAACACCTACTCAATAAAACAAATGTTAAAACACCAAAATTAAAAACGTTTAAACTATAAATACAATTGTACAAACATGAATTAAACATGTTTTATATAATATTGCATAATTGAAGGTATTACATATTCATTATAAAGCAATTTTTATGAATGACCGAACTTTCAATTGTACATTGTTACATTGTGTTAGGTACTCTAGTATCCTTGGAAAATAAATTACAATTTTTATTTTGATCACCTCCAACAGTAATAATAACTTCAAAATTATTATAGATCACTTTATTTCCTTGTTTTTATTTTTTGCATTTATTTTTGTTTTTAAGCACCATTTTATTCCTATTTTAATTTTTTTATAATTTTTCAAGATTCAACACACAATGAAACATAATTACCTGTACCTATAATGATTCGGAACTCACCGATTATTTTACTAACCTTAATGTCATCTGCATGAGCCTTATGTCGTTGTTGTATATTATATTCTATAACAGTGTTTGTATTCTATAACTTATTGCAATGGCAACCCATAAATTTAATCTTTATTGAGTACGCGACCCCCTGCTAAAAAAAAATCAAGTATGTCATAAATAAATAATAATTTTACTATAATCAATTTTATCATTGAATTTTTATAAGATACAATACCGAATAATAAATACATAATAATAATAAATAAAATAAATTATAAAAAAATACAAAAAAATTAGTATAAAATGAAAATTGCTTAATTTATTGCTGATTTTAGCGTGTAAGCGTGAATATAAAAAAATAATTAAAAAGTTATTGATAACTAATGTAAAATCGATGTCCGTTACACATTCAACAATTCTAGTTGGACTTCACATTATAATTATTCAATATAGAGCTATCAATATACGGCTAAAATAACCGTAACCGTAACCGCCAGTCGTGACCCATCAAAAAAATTTCGCGACCCATGGTTTGGGAAACGTTCTTCTGTAATATTCACATTTCGTATACGCTGAACTATAGAGACGACTGTTTTATTGACTCGAAAAAAGAATGTAATCATATTTCGAAAGACTATATTATAGCCGAATGAATTATATATAAACATCTGCGCGCTACCATACAATATAATATGTGTGTGTATGTTATAAATTCAATCCAATACCACATATTACTTTTCTATTATAATTTGTCCGTCTCCGGTCGTCGTTTTCTGGTTTTCATGTGCAATTGTTTCGCACGGAACAAAAAATATTATACAGGAATGAAATTGTTCAAAATAAGTTATTCAAAACGATTCATCCAGAAAATTTTAAACGGGGTTGTAAACTACTAGTAATATATTCATAAATAATGCATGGTATAATATATTATTATATTACAAACATATTATAATATGACTTCGCGTAGAACCATTCAAAACCCTTTTTTTTTAATTTATTGCCATTTCTTCTACATTTGTATTATACCTACCTATATACTTATATATAGGTACGAGCTGTGCTGCAGATAAAACCGCATAATATGACAAACATTGCGGTTCCTTGTAATAATTTTTAAAGCGCGGCTTAACACTTAATATTCTATTAGATAACGTCCGTTCGATATTTATTGTACGTCGAGCTATACAAAGTCAGTCGAGAAACACACACACATCATGTGACGTGTATGTGCAACAGTTCTGATTTATGTATTAAATATTAACTGCATAACGTATAGGTATTATTATTATTACTATTATAACGGTGTGTCGGGGAAAATAATGACAATATTCCTTTAACCACAATGGTTTTTCTTCGGTATATTCGTGTGTCGTATACTATTGACTATTGAGTGTATATCAGCACTCGATAGTCTAATATTATAAATTTAGAGCATTTTTTGCATTGGCATGTTTTTTGGGGGCTATTGGATTTACAGCTAAGTATAAGCTTGAAAAAAATATTAAAAGTTATAGTGCATATTTTTGCATGTTTACTATTTGGTTAATGAAATAAGTTTATACCCGTTTATACCAAATACAATTTGAGTACCTTTTTGGAAATAAATACATTATATTGTATATTATTTTGAGAGTTTTCACTAGGTATTATTTTGTATCGTGTTTTTCAAATTACACAATTTCTCGTTTTTATTTAGTAAAAATTTAGTAAATTTCTATTTATAAAAATTATGAAAAAACAAATAATAAGAGCTTATTTTTAAAGCATATTTGTACTTTTTAAGCGCATTAGGTTCCAAGCCCTAAATTTATAACAATATCAACCAAAAATGAAACTTATATATTGTTAAAAATATAGTGGCCTTAAAAATGATATCCGTTATGCGTACTACCTAATGTGAAAAAAAACATTTCCGCACCTTACCGAATATAAAAACGCGTTTACATCGTATTAATGATAAGTGTGAATATATACGTAATAAGTATGAAACTATAATTTTGATAATACTATATTTTGTAACGACTGCAAGTTGTATCGCATAGGTACAATATATATATATATATAGGCATGTATGTTAATTTCCCAAGATCGGTCTCTTAGAAGAAAAAAATATTTCCCATTGCCCCGGGGATTTTTCTACGCATGAATGGTATTCAATTCAAAATTAAATATCACGTTTGTTACTAATTTTATGTTACAATATCTAAAATGTAGGTATACAGGATATATAACGGATGAATAGAAATACCACAGGTACAACAATATAAACATTATATTATTTTACTACGGCTGACCTGAAATAATTTAATATTATAGCCATTATGAATTAAACGAAAACAAAAATACAATTCATATTATACACAATATAAAGACAATAAATATTAAAAATAATTAATGCCATAATAGAAGCAACTCGTGCTCGGCTGTTTAAAAGGTCTATTTCTTACGCATTGATTTAGAGACTGTAACCCCATTTCGCGCGTAGCTAATGAATACATAATCGTTTTATAGAAATCATGATCGATTGGTTTTCATTGTAAAATATCTTTTTTACTATGGATAAATATCGAGTAGTATATACGACACAATACAATCGTACATAATAATGGTTTTCGAATAAAAAAAAGAATTCAAACCATCGAAAGATGACAGATAAATATTGTATTTTAAGACGAATTCAAATCAAAACTTTAGATTATTATTGTATTTCACTTACCAAGTGATTGAAACCACTTGGACTCAGACCGAAATTATTTATGTATGCATTTTACAAGTAACCTACAGGTACCTGCAATTGGTTAAACATTTTAAAAAATGTTGTACTTTTTTTTGCCCTGGTTTCGACGCTTTGGCAGGGCCGCTCTCAATAGGGGGTGGGCTTGCAGTGCAAATAAATAACGCGTTACATGTTGGAGCAGAACCATAAAAGGACCTTAAAACGTCCGTTGTCGGGGCAGTGAAAACTGTGCAGCCTAGATCAAATTTTCATTCCGGAATACGTGAAAATCGACCGAAATCTATACGAACCGCAACGTGACGTCCGTGTAGAGATATTATGTCGTGTACCTAATGTGTATAAAAACGATAAATATAAGCTGCGGCGCGCGGTATAATGTCGGTTGTGCAGGACCTAGGTATACCTAGGTATAATATACATGCAAGAAAATTGCGATATAATGCGCGATGTGTCTACTACAGCACAATAACAACAATAGCGACACGCCGCAGCGGAGTGTACATGAAAAGAAGATTTAACCCTTTTTGTCTGCACTCTCTCAATCGGTCGTCAGTGTGCGCGTTTAATATTATGGTGTGAATATTAGTATCATATTATATTATATATATATATATATATATATATATATATAATATGACCTAACCATATTTCGGTGGCACATACAGGTCCGTTAATGTGTGCTACACGTATATTTTTACGCACTGCAATGTATACAACTACATGTATACAACTCCAAAGTATATTATATTATACTATAAACAGAAACAATAGTATAATATACATCGTAACAGAAAGCCTTACGTTCGAAACGGAGCAATGGGAAGCTGAAATATCCAACATTCTGTCAGAAGCTCTCCACTCGGACAACTAAAAATGAATGACGACATTTATTTTTAAATCCAATTTAATTAATTGTTTGTAATATGTAAATTAAGTTCTCAATGTAATCAAATGAAGTGTAACTTAATCATTACTTCAGTTCAGCCAATGGCCATAGTCGCCGATGCTTTATTTAATAATAAAAAAAAATAATAATAATAAATAACAATTATATGTAATCTAAATAACAATAATAATCGAACGAGGGACTATGCGGCTCGTGGTATTTACCGGTGTTGAATCCCGCAATATTATATTGTACATGTATCACATAATAGGTACATAGGTAAACTATGTCGAGCTGAACATGGAGGTTTGGTATACAAATATATGTATACAAATAACTTCTTATGAGCATATTATGTGGTTTAAACATCCAAAGCCTACATATAATAATATGCATGAGTTGGGCATGAGTTTGAACCAATACCTATGGTTATTATCTGCGGATATTTTAGATACAATTTTACTTCTGATAATCGAGGTATTGTTTGAGTTTTCCCCAAAATTGTGCAGTTTTAAATAGACTTGTAGGAATTTATTGTATCCCTGTTATTTGTTTATTCCACTTTATAAACTTTGTACTGCAGCAAATAGCAACTTCACAAGTTCACAACTAGCATTAAGTACATTTTTACATTTTAATTAAAACATATATTTACTGAACGAAAACCGTATATTAATATTTATTTATTGAAATTGAAATTGAAGTTGAAATTGACTAATATATATCAGAAATTTCCTGTAAAATTCACTGGAAAAGTCGGAAATCTGGATACTAAAAATACATCAGTGACGCCATCTGCCCAACAAGAAAATAAACTAAATGATAATTATATTTTTGTTTTTTGTAAAGTCGATATTGGTTATGGTTTAGAATATAATTTTAGACCTGTGTAATATTATATTTGGTCAACTTTCGACCGTTGTCCCGGGAACCTATACACATGCACATCACAAACAACGTGTTCATAAAACATTTTTAATTTTACATACACACCTCGTGGGGCCTGCGTACATGAAAATATACTGCTCGCATAATCACAAGCGTGTCTCACGGGCAACACTAGGCTATAATATAATATTATTATAATCGAACGTGTCCTGACTGACTCACTGACTGATTGACGACTAGAGCCTAAATTATGATAGCTTGAGGCTTGCGATTTTCACGGTACCTTCATACCACCATGTAAGTGTGCACTAAGAAAGCATCTTCCAAAATTCGCATTTTAAAATGGTGCTTGCACAAGTATTTTGAGATTCGAGATAAAAATGTTTAAGTTTTGAACACCATACACCGATATTAAATAAAGTATTAAACAAAGTTTGGATCATATATAGTTGGCACTTTTAACGGACATTGAAGTGCACGGGATCAACTAGTATATTATATTATACAGGGTGATTTTTAAACATGCTCATCCCCATCTGTTCTCTTTATTTTTTTTCAAATTCTGATTTTTAGAATATTTAAGTATACCTAAAGAGCATATTTTCAAATTCCTGATATTTTTTGTACTACTTAAGGAGTGCCCTGTGATGATACAAACATTACAAACATCTATTCTTCAAACGAAAACCCCCTCCCCCTTCTTACTAAACTAAAATGTTTGTACTAAGGATAATAATCCTTAAATATGGTTTTCCAAAAATATAAGCTGTATTTAATATTAGATGTATAGTATTCATTATAATTGCATCATTTTTTACAAAATCATTTATATTGATTGATCAATAGTAATTACTAAAATTTTAAAATCATCTAACCCCCCCCCCCCCCCCCAATCGACTTTACCCACCACTATAGACATAATATCGTCCTTAATACACAAAGTTACATAACTAAAAAACTACTCGTTTGAATATTACTTTGGATACATCAAAATTCTCAAAAAAAAATATCTGCTGAATAATTAAAAGTGAAGGGGAATAGGGAGGGTTCCTATTTGAAAAACAGAAGTTTGTATTGTCACAGTCAAGATCATCCAAAAGAGTGGTACAAAAAATCTCAAGTATTCGAAAATACGGTCTCTCGCGCGTTATTTAAAACTTCTAAAAATCAGAATTTGAATAGTATAATTTAAGCATAAAATATCCGCAATGTGCCAGCATAACATGTAGGTATACCATGATTATATTATACACGCATATACCTATATATATATATATATATATTATAATACTGCATTACTGCACCACGCACGCGCAATAGATACACATATTATACGAAATACATATCAGTGGGAAAATCTTTCAACCTCTCACACACACACAAACACACACACAAAGCTTATGGCCCCACGGCCCTATAAGACGCAGTCAGTCGCGCGCCACAGCTCTCATACATCGCGCGCATTATAATATTCGTTAGGTACGTATATAATATTATTGATTCAACTATTGTACATATTACCTATATACATCGTAGGTAAGTATATAATATATAATATATCGCTGCTATACATACATACACACACACACACCGCGCGCGCGCGCCGACCGTGTTATTATAACAATCGATCCTCCCGCGATGTTTGTTTTTATATTATATTATTATTATTATTATTATTATTATTATATCATGCACGCGCGCCGCCTCGCACCAGTGCCGTACGGTTTTTCGTCTTTTCCACCGTCCGCCGCTAACCGCGTTAGCCCACAATATTATTATAATATTATACCCTTCTCGCTGTATATAGGTTTCTAGACGACGACTATACGTATGTATCCACATAATATATATATATATATATATATATATAATATGTATGTATAGAAATAGAATACTTTACTATATATATATAGATTGTGTATACTACGCGTACCTCTATATAAACACAGCCGCCGCTCTGCACGAACACGCACCGGGTCACGACTGTGAACCATATTTATTTAACACCTCCGCCCACTAGTCGCGATAAATCAACCCGTTCGATGGATTCGGACGTGCAGTCTCCACCACCTACATATGTGTGCGAGGTTCATTCTAATATTATATATGCGCATAATTGTATGTTATACGCGTATATATTATTATATTATATAGCTGTAGGTATGTACATGGGTATATACATATTATGCCTATATAGTTACCTCTGTATACATGTGTTGATGTGTACGTAGTGTTATTGTATATATATAGGTACGTATATTATAATATACCACGGTGGTACGCTGCCAGAGACCGCGGTATACATAAACTCCGCTGTTGTTTACACTGCGTAATGATATTGCAGTGTGTATAATATAATATAATATGTATGTAGGTAAAGTAATATTATTATCATGTTCGACGATGACGCGACCCTATTATTGCGAAACCGTAATAATAACATGCCGTCGCCCTTCGCCATCGTCTCCCCGATCACACGACCCGTTCCCATCATACGGCGGTCGTGTAAGCATCGTCTGGCCACTACTAAACGCACCGCTGCAGCATCAGTTTCTACCAAAAGTCTCGACGTCCGCGGAGATTTCCCGAGTACACATCTGTGGTGTGCTAGGTTTTTTTTTATATGAATTTTTAACTATTCTCAGACCACGTTATATATATGTAAATTCATTGCGCTTTGTCATATATTTTATACGTCAAAAATAAGCGAAAGGGAGGGAGGATATAGGACTGCACCCTCATCTCCCGTAAGCCCTAGCTGCACGTTAATTCCGAACCTATATAATTACATCGGCTGTTTCGCTATACTCCTATAAATGTATACACTTGACCTAGTTAATAGCTTTAATGCTATAATAATGTTTATGTTTATATATTATATTATTATGCATGAATAACAACACTATATTTATAATAGGGTGGTCATTGTTTGATGTTTTAGATATTGGATTTTGTCACGTGCGCTTACATAATATTGTGGATATTTGTGGATAACTATCTGATTGTCTGATTGATAGCTAGAGAATCAAAAACTATACTGAGCAGTTTTCAATAAAACTTATATCGATAGATTCCTTGAGTCTTGGCTGCGGGTGTTTATAGCTTATTTTTTCAACCCCTGTATAGGTAGCTGAAGGGTAGCTCACACAATAGTTTAATTTTCGGCTCAAAGAATATATTTTTTTATTATTATTTATAGGGTGTTGTCATTGGTTACATAATATTATATTACTATTAAAAGTATAGTAGACGCATATACATTTTTTTTTCACAAATATATTTATAAAAAAAAGAAAAATCTCACGGGCAACGCCTGGTGGCACAGCTATGTAGTACTATTATAATATATAGTTCGATACATCGACATGATAAGTGATATTTTCACTCGTTAAGTTCAATATTATGGCGTTTCGATACTTAGTCGAATCTTATTTTAATTGCATCGTTCGATTTTATTTATTTTTATGATTACGTCATTATTACAGCTTTCGTATATAATATGATTGTGTATTCGTGTGTAATACATTATGTACAGCTGGCTATAATAATTTACGTTTATGGCATAAACAAGTTAAAACAATACTCTGTTCTATAGATCGAGATATTATACTTCATGGCTAGCCGAAAGACAATAATGAATAAATAATCGTAAGACAACAACAACATTAAAAAAAATAAATAAATAAACAACAAAACCCTATAAAAACCGTAACTATTTGGGTTCGTACCTATATATTATATACGCGTTGGAAACGTGTATACCTAATCGAGAATATCGAACTGGTTCTGATCTACCTGCACAGGAAAACAAAGTGGTAGACATCGACATACAATGGATTTCTAGTATGAGTGAACGGGTGACAGTCGAAAACCTGTGTGATGCTGTGTGATTGATATCGCGAACGGTGGACCTATCTATTCTATAGTGGCTGTGGTGACATAGGTACAACTAGGTGGTGGTTAGGAGTTGATTAGCTACCCTAAAATATTTTGTTTGGACCCCCCCCCCCCCCCCCAAATAACTTGGTTAATTATTGTGTGGGTATACTTGTACTGTAGTAGTATAATAGTGTATTATTTCTATAATGTGATCAATAAAAAATTGGCTACAAACTACAAACTAGCATGATAACGATTTTACAATTATTAATATTACTGTTAAATATTTGAAAAATATTTAACAAATCAATATTAAAAACTGAAGTTACATATTATTTATATTTTAATAAGTAATTGGTTATCATTATTATTGTATTAAAAATATTGTAAATAAGGGTATAAAGTAATTATTTGTATTGTAATCTTTTAGCAACCACAAAATGTATAAGGTCCTAGTCTGTTATGCTTATACTATGTGTACTATGCGAGGAATTGAGATCTGACAAAAAGGCACGTGTAGGCGGGCAAACCATTATCCTCGATCCCCGTATACTGCAAATATATTATTATTCTGCTGTAATGCGAAAATATGTACCTACCTAAAGATTTGTAATTCGAAAACATCGAATACAACAAAAAATATTCGGGGATACGGATTTATACCAGCTGGCCAAAATGTAATGATACGCCCATTGGGATCGCCATACCTTTCCAGATGGTCTTTTGAAAAAAGGAATTTTATTAATGAACTGCGTGCAGATGTTTTTTTTAAAAAAAAATACTAAAAATGTCTGGAAAATATGATACTAAAGTAAATGCGTATGGAGCTGTGTAAAATATTTTTTGATTCTTTTTACTTCTAAACATTTTTTTTCTAAGTTCTATGTGTCTATGTGTTTTTATATACATCGTTGAATTTTTGTGTTATGCATCGTTTACCCATCAATATTATTTAACGATAGTACTGAAAAAAATATGTATATTTATGTATTTATTTATTTATTTATTTTTAACTCATTTTTACTCAAACTGTATATTGTGTAGTATTTGTTTTTGAATTAAAAATGTGATTTGTATAGTTAAAAATTATAACATTTTCAAATAATTTAGAAATTTTCGAGATTTTGATGAATTTCTTAAAAATTTGAATTAAAACGCTAATTTAACAAAAACTTGTTCTTATATATCTTAATTATATTTAAACTTAAGAACTTAAATTATTGTTTATCTATATAATTTTAATATAATATATGCAGGTACTAAATGTACATTCATATAATTATGACTACAATTCAATTGAATTAATCCAATTTATTTTTAATTGTTTTTATCTATTTAGGTATCATATGTGAATTATGACAATCATTGCATTTTCAACCGACAATTATTTATTATACCCTTCTAATCTTCAGTAACTATTGATGTGCATAACATAAGGTACGACAATTTTGTGCAGGTAAGTAGACAAAGCGCAAACGATAAATGGACCGCTGATGCGCAAACGATGTACGATATTTTGGACAGACGATGCGCAATTAATGATATACGGCCATAATATAATATGATGATATCAATCCGTGTAATACGCGTGTATATAATAATATAATATGCGACCCATCTGCAGCAGTGACTAAACCACGCTTTGTCCACTGCTGATTAAAAAATAAGAATTCAATAATAATATTATAATTACCAAAAGAATAGCGACAATTAACTGGAAGATGCAACGCTCGGTGGTCGGTGCAGGTGCAGATGCTGCACATCACGCGTTGCAGTCGTTTACTCGCGGTATATGGGCAGTACGGCGGCAGACGTTTATTAATTTTATTGCTCGCAATCCCGGGAAATGGATCGGGTTGGGTGTACATCGGCTATAAATTATAATATACAATATAGAGGTGTATATATGTTAAAAATCGAAAGCCCTATAATATCCGGCGTAAATATACCTACTATTTTATAGACGATATATTTTTATTATATATACATATACACCGACAGCTCGGTGGGCGGCAGCGGTTTTCTACGACGACGATAATAATAATAATAATATTATGATCATAATATGTATGTCGAACGATGACTTTTTAAAAACCACGATGTACCTATTATAATAAAACCACTAATATGTTATACCTGGTCGAACCCGGTAGGTCGGTGTATATATTATATATAGGTACCAGGTATCTACTAGCTATACCTATATAGCTATGTGGCGACGAGATTCATTATTATATTGTGTTACGCGGTGAGTATATATAGGCACGTAAACGACGCGATTTACTCACATTGTATATTATTATTGTGTATGCAGAGTTCAGTAAAGGTTTAGTATACCTACATATCTAGTAATAAACACACAATAATAAAAAGTAAAAAAAAAATCCCGAGACGACTGTATAATAATAATAATAATAATATATTGTTTAAGACACGGACTGCTTTAATATACTATATAAATATATAACATAATAATATATATATATTCTATTACAGTAGTATCCTGCATACGGAGCTGAGCGACCCACACCTCCGACGTCATAATCACACGTACATATTTTAATGGGCGATTCCCGTTTCCGGTTTTCAACTATGTTATATTATAACATATTAACCGTTTCCGCCAAAAAAAGTTTAGAACCCCGCTACAATAAAATAGACTCTATATATCGGTATTTTGTTCTAATCGTTTTAGACTCTGAGATGTGCCATGTATTTAGATGTGTCAAGCATTATACTATACATGTACCCATACGATACGTATATAGGTAGTACTTTAGTAGCTCCTCTATAACGGTGTAAGTTAAATCAAGTTAGTAGCGAGGTTACTGCTTGAGTGGCATAGCTGACAGGGGTGGCTGGGGAGGGGACAGTGCATCCTTCTCTGAAATTTGAAAAAAAAATACTTTCAATGTCTGTGAACGGTGTATTACGCGTAAGATATAATTAGCTTGCATTAAAATGATGATTTATATGGAGGTTATATACCCAGTACCCACAGTATCAGCATACCAGACTTATGAGGGATCCTATTAAATTATCCACCATATTATAATAAATTAAGGAAAAGGGGCATTCTTACACAAAACCAGTATTCGACAAAATTGATTTTGTTTTTATTGGTGTAACTCTTAAACGAATAACCGTAGATGGTCGTCAAAAAACGATCGTAAAAAAGTCATCATTCCTAGGTCTGCCACGAAAACCCACCAACAACCCTCAGATTTCTAGCCTATTATCACCTTCGCCATTTGCCACAGCTGTCGCCGCTCCTCCTCATCGGGTTGTGACTGAAGCGCCACCGGAAATCATTTGCGATGGCTGTGCCTATATCGTTCATTGATCACATGGTTCTACGACGACTCAGTTTGAGGTCCCAAGAGACTTCTTAGGGAATCGGATATGTTGACGCCGACGCGACACTAGTGCACCGTTTTGTTAATGAAATAAGATGCGAACAACATGTGACTTACTCGAGTCCATCATAATAATCATGCTGGAACACCTGAAACCTTCAAGAATGACATGATTAACATGAAAACCACTTTTTATATAATTTAGCTTGATTGGTATTTAAATTAATTAAAATAAATGTAAAAATATATAAAACAATTTATTTTGTTTGTGTAACCAGTTGATGTGGTAAATTTTACATAATATATATTATATAGCATTGTAAGTTCAATTAAAAAGCTTTATATTCAACAATAATGTCTGATATTAGTAACAAAATAATTATCTAAATACATAAACTATACAAATATAAATATAATTTTATAATATAATAGACAAATATAACAACTCTATGCGATTCACTAAACATTTTGTTAATATATAGTTAAATATATTAAATTACTAATACATAAATTATGTTGTCAGTATCAAATCAGGAACACGCCTGCGCCATTCCCACAAAACTATTTTGTATCATCAACATAATTCTATTGATTAATTTGTACAGCTAAAAATATTTTTGTCACTAAGGCAACGTATATATTAGGAGACAACGTTTTATAATATAATAATATATGGTTAGGTACTACCACGTAAAAACTGTATTATGTAAATTTGTCATGTTTTATTAGAAACAATAAGTCAAGTGACAGACGGTTTTGGTAAATTCAGCTATAAGTGAAATTTTTTTAAGGGACTACTCTGCTAAGCACAAATCAATTTGTGTCGATTTAGATCGCTGCCACACGGTTCGGCGTTTTTTAACCTAACCTAATCTAACCGAAACTGGCTGAGAAATCTGCCCTAGTACTCTGCTACAGTAAATTAATTAATATACACACTAAATATAAATAATCTACCATATCATCCCGACATATGATACACACTTGACCCTATTATTTATAAACAGTAATTCAGCGTACCTATATAAGCTGTAACAAAAAATCGTGAGTACAAGACATAGGTACCTATCTACATAAAAACAAGTATGGTATCTAGATATTACATAATATAATATATAGATCATGTTTGTTATATACTTATGAGATCAACATTTAAATGATTACAGATAATATACAACAAAAACATTATTATTTTTATATAGGTAATCAAAATTATAACTAAGTGACTTAACGGTCTAGTTAAGTTTTAAGAGATAATTAAGTCAAGTCAACGTTGACAATGTTAAACGATAAGTTAATAGTTAAAAAAACCATACATTTATAAATTATAACTGTAAAAGTTTAAAGTAAATTGGAGAAGATAATATTAACTTAATACTCAGTGAAAAAGAAGTTTATTCATTTTCATATAGTGATTGTGTGACTTTAATTTTATCTAAATGTTTCGTTAAAAATGCATTCCATAATATTTATTCTTATTGCACACTAGCAGTTTTAGTGATTTAGGTTAAATAACGTTCGTGCCAACTAAATTATTAAATCAAAGAGTATTTATTTGCTAATTCAATTATGATGTTTAAATAGTTTTAAAACAGTAACTAAAAAAACAGTTATGAACTAATTAATTATAACTCCAGTTGTTTTGGTTAGTATATAAAATTGTATATAATATATTATATTATACATATATATCAAATTAAATGAACATAATCTTTTTTCAAATTAACTTGAAACAGTTAATTTGTTGAGTTACGTAGAAAACTAGCCAACTTTAGTGAAGTTAAAACGTTTGAAAAAAATTAACTTTTTAATTTTCAAACCAGTCGATGCCCCCCCCCCCCCTTCATACATGTATATATACTACACACAAACACGCATATTTATCAACCCGTAGGTAAGTACCTACCGACAAACTGTAAGTACGTATTTGTTATTATGATAATAATATGTGTATTACGATGTAAACGATTATTATTATCAATGGAGAACGTCGTACCTACGCGTTGTAATAATATATACCTATAGGAGGTACCTGCGTGCAGCAGAGCATGGTACTTTTTACAAGTACACGATTGTTTTATTTCTCGATTTCGAAAAGCCCCTACAGGCGAGAACTCGGCGTCGCGCGTTCGTCTTTTTTCGTTGCATTTCACATTATAATATAGGTCTTAGATATCATCATGCAGGTATAATACGGACGCATTTCTCCTCCGACGGAACGAATCTTGTTTTACGAACGGTCACGAAGACCGACGGAAAACACTATAATATAGTGGAAGAAAAACACTGGGTGACTTTTCAACGCATGGCATATGTATATAATATATCGTAAGTACCTACCTACATATGTTATCTCGTGTCCGTATAGTTATAATAGCTATATCTTATAATATTAATATATTACACGAGTGTGTACACGAGCATATTGTGATGTGGTCGGATCGCATATACAAATGCGTGAGAAAATAGAAAATCAAACGAATCATTGTTACGGTTGATATATTATTACCTGTAATAAATTACATTTTAGAACTAATTATTTACGATAATATTATTAGTACCTATCTATTGTAATATTGTATTAAACCAGCTTTTATTTGGAACGCCAAAGTTGTTATTACTAAAATTTAAAATATATGTTGAGTGTCCGACGGTTAATTGAAAAATTACATTTTTGATTTTTTCAACGTCTTTATCCTTTTTTAATTGTAGATAAAAATATGTTCGTTAGATCTAAACTTTGAAAATGTTATACAAGATTGCTCATATTATGTTGTTATTAATTCTATTTAAGAATATTAAAGATAGGTTTTGTTATAAGCATTCGAAGTTCATTTTTGAACAAAATTACATATTTGAACGAAGATTTGATGTAATTCGAAATTATATTATTCGTAGGGACTAGAAACATTTACGTATAATACTATATATTTTAATATATGAAATGACTTTTCAAAACATTTAGATTAATTTTAAGTTATTGCCTGCTTACACCACGAAACTATTCATGTCGTCCTACCGTCTATATGGTATTGACTCAAAAAATAAAATTTAACACATCCATTGTAGTAATTTACTCGACACACCTGTATCGCTTGATGGTACACATTTTCACAACTTGTTATGTTTTTCAATTTATTACTCTTACCACTGTAATTTTTTTTTAAGTGTTTACTTTTTTGAATAACAGCATACATTTTTAATTTTAATTTTTTAAGCAGAATATTTTTCAGATTACTTTGATACATAAAAATCGAATTTTGAAAGAGTAGTGAACTATAGTTATAATTTATAAGTATTTAAAGTTTAAATGAGTGGAATACAGTGGTACAAGAGTACCCAGAAAAATATTAGTAATGCACGCATCATGATGTTAGGTTAGGTACAAGCGATTTTATTTTATTTTAGTGTGTTTCGTTCACAAAAAGTCTTAACTCTTAAGTAATTTTAAAATTAAATTGTTTTTAATATTTAGTAGTAAATATATTTCTTTCTTTAATATTTAAAAGGTATCATGGCATGAATGCATGATGTTACTTCGATTTTGATGTTTTTTACTATTACCTACATATATAAAGTAAAATATTTCAGTTCCTGAAAAATTTATAAATAGGTGTATTTATTAAAACGCCGTCATCGGTAATATATATTTTGTACTTACTAATTTTTTTCACCAACCCCTTGAACAGACCCATCTCGTGGCCTTTCCATTGCAGGCAAGTCATGATAGGTGTGTGGCCGCTGCCGCGATTCGGGAGACTTAATATTACCGTAAGGACATCTTATACTATTTACCTACTGGCTATATGGCATAATATTTTATTATTATTTTACTATTTTACTAATACATATATTATCATATATTCATACTAAATTGTATTATATTATATGCATATTATAAAAAATCTAAAATAGAAACGATGCAGTCTCGACCGTTCCAGGTAAAACGCGAGAGACGATTTCAATATTATAATACACCTCGGCGCGTATATATAATATATGGTACGCGCACTTAAACATAATAATATCTAATAATATTTTGTATATAGATTTTTTTTTTTTAATATTCAAAGATCGTGACCCGGGGGGTGTGGCCGAAGCTACGAAATCTATAACATTTCGATCGTTTGAATAATTTATAATAATCCGTGCGCGTATATATAATATATAAGATATCTGGTCCACCTTTCACTCAGAACGATGGTATAGTACCCGCGGTTTATATTGGCATTATATACATATACACATGATATATACCAACATAGGTACCTGTGGTATATATATATATATATATATACATACTATTATACCTACCCATCGCGCGCGATTCGGGGACGTTCCCGCGTGTGTGTTGGCCTCTCGAGGGGGTCATTTATATATTATATGCGAATGGCCAGCGCGATTGTACACGCGATATATATACGCTTACCACGCGGTGCAAGCCTGTGCATAACGCACACATAATATACGAGTGTTATTATGGACTACGTAATATATAAACTATAATAATATACGAAAACAAGTATCTATAATATATTATATTAGGTATATACAAAGTGATTCACCGAACACGCTCATCATCGCACCATTCGTATTGTGAATTTATTCAAATTATGATTTTCGGCATTCTTAAATAATAATATAAACATGCACTTGAAGACCATAATTTCAAATTCTTGATAAGTGCTATCCACAACTGTATAGAAGTGTCCTGTGGTGATAAAAACTTCTGTTTGTCAAACAAAATCCCCTCCCCCACTGCGCTTTTTTATAGTAAATTATTTAGTGGATAGTTTTTGATTGAATATTTTGATGCACCAAGCAGTACCTAATTCAAAATTCGAACGAGTAATTTCTCAGTTATTAAAACGGTTATACTCAGGATAATTAGTCCTTAAATATAATCTAACTAAAATACCTATATATAGGTACAACAGATGTAACATAAATATTTATTATTCTTGGACCTTTTTTACTAATATTATGAATGTTGATTGTTGATGGATTGATATTAGGTAACTACAAACAAACTTAAACACAATTTAAAAACACCATAGCCCCCATATCTTCCAAACCCATTATCGTGGACTGATTGTCCTTAGTGCACTAAAGAGGTTACTCAAAAACAACTCTTTCAATTTTTTTTTTGACAGATACCCTGCTACGTCAAAAGGTTCAGAAAATTATCCACTATATAATTTACAGTAAAAAAAGTTAGGTTGAAAAACAGAAGTATGTATCTCTACATGAAATCCTTAAGAAGTAGTTTATTAAAAAGTCTCAAGAATTTGAAAATATTAGTACATTTAAAATTAAAAAAAATCCAATTTTAAATTACCGAGTAAACAAGGGGGGTGAGCTATGAGCATGCACGATGAATCATCATGTATAGACGTATAGTGCATACATGTTACATATAAATGGGTATAAGAACGTCAAACCTGCACTGTGATTCGTACACTAGTTTATAGCCATATAGGTATATATTAGGTATATTGTATAGGCAAGTGTGTAATATTGTATCGATCATTAGTTCCGGGCGGATCTTCAATATTAAAATATTCAAAATCGATTCACGCGTCGTGATATACTCTACGGGCTATATAATATAATATTATATAATACTAATCGGGGCTAAGCGTGGGGCCACCCGCCCCACCGATCATTGTAATAATAATCGAATCATACGTATTACTTATGAGTTACAATAATATATACCTAATAAACTTTCGTCTACCTCAATACTTATAAGTTTTATAAGTTGTGATAATATTATATTGTATACTCTATGCGCGTTATATGTTCTTCACTATCGGTAATCATTGATTCGTTTGTATATAATATATAATATGCTTACAGTGGAACCTAAAACTTTTCGGATCGTTAAACAAAATTCGTTAAAAAAAATCTCATTTTTACTGTACATAACAAATCCATTGAAATAACGCAGAATCGAATATTTGATTATTTATTTTTATAATTAATAGCCCAATAGTGATTAACCGCACGCACATGATTTTAATTGTATATTTGATATTATTCAAATAATTCTATAGGTAGCGTTATAATTTATAAGTCCCTCTCGCCTCAAAAAATACACATATTATTCAGCTATCAGCTACACCCTATTATTGTTGTCCATCGTGATATTTTCTCGTAAGAGAGTTTTAAAATTTACACAAAACACGAAAGCACGAACACGGCACGAAACCACGCGGAAAGTCCACCTTAAGACCCTCCATGGCGACACGTTTTAGAATCTACATTAAAATTTAAAATAATATGAACTGCGGAAATACGGAATTGTTAGTAGATATAGGTACTTTGAATTAACTGGACGTACCGTGTTGACAACCATACATAAACACTGCGCAGGCGCGAATAGGGAGGCTCTCTACTCTCAGGCAATAATACACGAGCGATATACATTTATACGTATACCGCCGTAGGTACCTACTTGATAAATGTTTCTCCTGACTTTCACCCAAAGCCCATAGGACTGTACGCCTGTACAATACTCATGAAAAATATCAGGGCACAATTAATGCCCCTCCACCCTCAATATTTTTCCTGTTTGCCATATAATATTATATCGAATCGTGTGGTTATTACGTGTGTCATTCAGTGGTGAAACGAACATGATCTTTGAGAAGCGGTTGAATTTAAATTTGTTTATTATTTAGGGGTGGGTGAATATATGAAAGTGAAAAGCAATAACCTGCAAATAATAATAATAATAGTATGTTTATCATAAATTGTTGGTGGGTAGTTGGTCAATTTTAGGTTGCTTATGGGTTATTTTAGGTTCGTTTCGCCACTGGTGTCGTGTGTGTGATCAGTTGTAGCCGCAGTAGTTTTGAGGCGGCTAATTAAAATAGGGAACGATAATAATACAGGTAATAATAAGAACAAAACGAGAATATGAGTACACATGTACAATCTTCGACAAGTTGATCATAGATATTACTATCTTTGCATACTTTTTTGTGCATTATTGTACTAAATTTGGCTCCTTGAAATTTTGACAAAACCATTAGTTAGGTCCTACGATGATATTATTATATATACGTCACGGCACAATAATAATTGTTATAGACGTATTATAATAACATTGCAGTAGGTAATATTATAATAATATATGCGTATAGATACGACAGTGAAAACGACGAAAAGAAACGCGCCGCACTATATGATAATAATATAATATAATATGCGTTTACAAGTACATATACCTACCGCCGCCACCGCCGCCGCTGTTCGAGGAAGAAAGGAAAAAAGCTAATCGAAATGCTATATATATTATTATACTGCATAATATTGTAATGTGCATATAGACCTCTATAGCGATACACTTATATGTATATAATATACGTTATACCTATATGTATTTTATTAAGACCAAAAGTCACGAACCAATTTTCTAAACGATTTCATCGAACGGTTTCTATAATATATATTATTTTATATTGTGTATAAACGACATGTGAAGATGGACAAAAAAAAAAAATCGCAGTTACATATAATGTACCCACACACACGTGCATAAATACATTGCTGCTGCTGCTGCTGCTGCAGTTGCAGTACTGGTGCGGTGTGATGCCTTTTACGGTCTATGGGATAGTTACAAAAAACGACAACGACGACGACGACGACAACTACAACAGTGGCAATATACTTAGTTGCACTGCACACAACCACAACACCGTGTACACACGTTGTATATATTTGTACCAGCGCAGAATTCGTGTAGACACGGAACTGGAGCAAGGATCGTCGGTATTGCGGCTTGTTTTCACGAGGAGCCGCGTGCGTCTATATAAAATATATATATGTACGAGTGTTCTATATATATAATATCATACCAACTATACATATTATACCTAGGTATACGATTTGTGCAAAAGGCAGACGATACGCGCGGTTGCACGACATATGTCCTTCACGAGTAACGGCGGGGGCAAATAATACACGGAGCCAATTTCGTGACCGTTTCTCGTGTAGCACGCCGCAGATTGTACATATACATATATATATATATATCTTATATATGTATGTGTGTGTGAGTGTGTGTGTGTATGTGTGTGCTCTCCGTGTTCACTCGTCCGCTCACAACGTCGTATAATATAATATATATCGCAGTGCGCGCGCGCGCGCGGGCGCACAGACACACATGCACACACATAGTTAAGTTTTTATGTATATATAGTGCACTCGTTCCTATACATACGTATGTACTATAAGTATTATACGTATGTTTCGAGCCGATGTATATATGATTATATTTTTACAATTATTATTGTCGTCGTCGTCGTTGTTCCTTTTGACTTTTTATACATTATCATCCATATATAAACTCTGCGCAATAGAGCCCCTGACGCAGTATTATATAGGCATCGCCGCTCCTCCCTCTAGTCGTCCGCTGCCATCGTAGGAATTCCTACGTACAACGGACATGCATCCAGCTAATTTCCAAACGATCCCATGTACCTCCTATAATAGTCCTATGTATATATAATATTCCGCACCGTTCTCGTCGCACACTGAATAATAGAATAATAATATAATATATATATATGTGTGTGTGTACCTAACGAGAACGTCGCGTTCGACCCCGCAAACTGCTGCAACGATGACTGTGTACAAATATTGTGAGATTTTTTTTTTAACGGCGCGCACGACACACAATAACGCCTATTGATTTGTCGCCAACGATTGTTAACATTATATATTTTGTGGATCGGGTTGGAAAACCCGTAAATTGGGCCCCTGTCAGCGGCGCGATGACGACCGACGAGGATGATTTATAACGACGTGCGCCGTCGCGTCGAGTGAGAACCGCGAGTATATATTATAAACGCTGCACGCGATCAGCTCTCTATATAATATAATATACGCATTATATTATTATACGTCTTATTAGACGTCCGATTGTTTTCAGATGAAAAACCGATCGTCATCGCTATACCGCATATAACAACATATACACTTTGATCACACTGCAATACATTATATTATATATATATTATTATGCGTTTGCGCCCTGTACAGAGCAGTGGGAATTTATAAACACACACATACATATATAATGTATACTCGCGGTAAATTGCAACGGTGGCAACGGTCGTGTTATATTATATTATATAGTCGCTGTCGTCTTCGCGCGGTTGAATAAAATAATACCAACGGGTGCAATAATATAATATGTAATAATTCACGTTGCAGGTATACTGCACGCGTAAATATGAATAATATACACCACGTATAATATACATCATGAGGAACGAAAAAACAGTATCGAACAAAACGAATCCCTCGGTGAAGTATATGTTTGTTCGGCGGTTTCTATTGAGGTTTGACCTCGTTCCCCTCACCCCCCGCCGCGTGACGACGACGGTATTTTTGCACCGCTACCGTTCGGGGTTAGGTTAAAGGTGTAGGTAGCTAAAATATATATAGGTGTGTATCGGACGACAAAAGACTACGCCTTTGTGCCCGGCAATAAAATGGCAATAAATCGCTCGTGGTAAAGGGCGAAAGGTGTCGTCGAATTGATATGGTAAGTGGTCGTTGCCTATGTATATTATGTAGGGTCTACATTTTTTCTCATGTCTTTAAAACACATATTATTATTTATATATATATACGCACACAATATAGTACCAAACACGTATTTTTCAACCCCTACAAAAGCAAGAACAATTATAATAATATTATTGAGATGTCGCGGCGCATGCATATTATAATAATAATGTTATATTATAAACTCACGAGTACATTGTTGCGCGCGCCACTTAAAATTTATGGAACACGCATGTGGTAATGAATAGACTTCGGTGTGACAGTGTGTATGTGTACGCGCGGTGTGAAGTGCCTTAAAATAAACTGGATCTATTGTGTATAACGCATATATAGGTACACTGCAGGTACACATATATAACATTTTTTAAGTGTAATAATATTATGTGAGTGTGTGTGCGGTCTTTTCTATATATTCGTTGGTTAAAATAAATGAAAAAAAAAATTCAGTGTTCCGTACGTATAAACAAAAAAAAAAATCAAAACAAACCGTAACAACGGCCGCCAGCGTTTAAAAAATACTCCCATCGTTAAAGTCTCCCGTATATACATATAGGTTATAACTCATTATAATATTATATTATGCGGGTCGGTGACGACGACAATAACAACGCGATGGACACATAATAATATAATATTATGTATACGTCATGTTTGGCGATCCAATATAGGCGGTATTGTGTGTTCGAAAGGTGTGGACTTGTGGAGTATCGTACTTTAGCGTCTCGACAAATATGACAATTTATTATTATTATCATAAACGGTTATCGGTCGACTGTCGAGTTTATTCATTATTGACATTTTTACCTGTAGGTACTATTAAAAAGCATCACCTTTTACCGCGTGCATTGTACCTAAATTATTAGAAAGTTTATAAAACCATATTATATATATGATTAACTTGAAAACAAATTTCAAAAATTCCTACAGGTAAACAATCTTAATATAATAATAGTCAAGACTCAAAAATCAGAAATTCAATATTAAATGAAAAAAACGGGTAAGTCGTAAGAGTATGTCACTCTGCAGTACAGTATGAACTATGAAGATTCTTGTATTAAATTTTAAAATCTTAGATTTATACAACTTTTATGAACTTCTGACTCAAAATAATTTGCAAATTTTCGTGATTTTTACGTATTTTGTCAAAATTTGAGCATTAATTGCTTATAAAAAAAATTATGACTATGTATTTTTAATATTTGTTAACTACCATTGTAACAATATATTTGGAGCCTTGTATTAAATTTTCAAGCTTTTTGACCCAACGAATACAATTTTATTGACATTTATAGAAAATAAAAACTATAAAAATTGGAAACTGAAAATGTCTGTAAACACCTCAAAACAAATAAAAAAATTTTAAAATGTTATGGTGTAAAGAAAATGCTAATATAAACATTCAGTGAAAATATCATGAACTTATAACTCATAACTTATAACTTATAACTTATAACTCTATACGATCGTTTATTTTAGAGTTACGCCAAAAACCAAAATCAATTTTGTCTATAACCGATTGCCCGTAAAACTTTCCATTTTTTTGCTTTTTGTTGTGCTTTTGATAATTCCTGGGAATTTTTATCTCCTCAATGCACCAACTAGTTTCATTTTCCCATCGAAAAAGATACTGAAGTTGAAAATTGAAGCAGTTTTACTGCCCTAAAAGGTGATGAGTGATGACAGACACAAAAAAATGATTTTTTAAAAAACACACATTGTAAAATCAATAAGTTCATTCATCGCTCCGTTTAGAATCTAAATTATGATCAGTCAAATATTACTTTTTTAAAATAATTATATACCTAAATAGAATATACTTATATTTGGTACTTACGTTTATTGTTAAATAAATATATCTTATATACCTTCATGCATACAATGTGTTCAAACTTCAAAACCATGTATAGATTTCCTTCGTTGATTACCTTCTCGATATGAAAAATGAATATTACTGATTTGACTATAGTATTATTATTTTCGATCTACATATTATACTTCAGTACCCGGTACAGAAATATCCATAGTAGTACTAGATCCTGCATACTAGGCGCTTATCAGAAAATTAAAGAAAATATAGGTAACGATTTTATTGTATATAATTGCATCATGTTAAGAGATAGAAAATAGGCATGACACATTGATACCATGTTGGCATATAGTTTATCGACACTTCAAAACATTACTCAATTTTTAATTCAAAACAAATTATTAACAAACATACAGCAAGTAAAATTATTATGTAATCGAATCAGAAATCATTATAAATTACCGATTACCCATATAATACATATTATTAATTAAAACATCACATTATAATTATTGGAACACATCATCACGTAATTTAAAAGCTAAACCTTCTCTTTTTTCTATTAATTCATTATCATTAATAATATAATAATATCATATCAACTATCATAATATAATAATATACATTACTTATACAAAATACTAAGATTATAAAATATGGTTAATATGCGATTAACATTTGGATTAGTATGTATAGGTATGGCAGTGACTTAAATTCAAGTTAACTATAGACGCATTCACGCATTTAATATACTTAAAATTACTTAAAATTAATTAAAAGGAAATTATTATATGATCGTGGTTTGGATATTGTAATAATTTATTGTTGGTAAGTAATGATAAATATATAATATACCTATTAACATTATTATAAGTAATTCAATAGTAGGTACCTAACCAATTCGAGCTAGAATTCGAACAAAATTATTGAAATATTGTTAATTGGCCCGCGATCAATATTTAGTATCACGCGTCTTATAAGTTATATTTACGATAGTAGTTGTATTATTAATATTAGTGTCCGTGACATAAGTGCTTTACAAGGATTTTAAAAAATACCATTAAAAAATATGTAGGTATCGCTATCACGGGGTAGTATAATATAACACTATAATATAGACTAGTATAGGCTATAGGTCTAACCTTCCTATGTATTATGCGGATTCGTATTTTATGATTGTAGTAAAATAGCCATATAATATTATAATAATATAACCTAAACTGTTGTATTAAACCATCGTGTTAATAGAATATTAGTGGACTAAAAATCGAACCTATATTATAAAATATAATATTATAGTACATAATTAGTAGTTCTCTTCGTATACAGAAAAATATTAAGGCGACGTTCATCAACCTCATAATATAATATCGAAACCAGTAATGAACGTATGGGTTACCATACCTATACATTATAGAACGGTCTATCCGTATTCGAAAAGTCTTCGATAGTGCACGCGGCCAACAAATTCGTTCCAACAAATTATGATTAACTTTTGAAGGGATAGATTATACGCGTATAACCATTAATCACCGATCACGAATACGACGTTATAATATACCGAAAGCCGGTAAGGTTATTCGGCCAATTTAACGTAACGTAGGTATAGCGATACACATTATAATATATCGTCAATGTTTTGAGACCAAAATAATAGGTTTTGACGTTTACACATGCGCGCCCGCGTGTAATATTTTAATGTAGGTACCTAGCTATATATATAGTATATTTAAATGTGACGTCCGTATCAAATGGACGCTGCGAGCCAATCACTTTTGCCCTAATTAAAAACCTCCGCCGGTCTTGTCCCGTACGCATATAATATATATTAATATGTGATATTATAATGCCCAACACGCGTATACCCACTTACGACTGTGCGCAAACGCTCTGGAAAAAAAAATGATTCGATAAAAAAATATAATCAAAATGCACGTAGGAAAACAAATAACAAGTCACAAGTGGCAGTCGAATATTCAATACTGTATATTATGCCTGTATATAACGTCATAAGCCCAGATCCGGGGTAGCTTCCCGGGAACATATTATTATTATAATTTTTCTGGTTTCGATATTATAATAATTATATATATATATAGGTACACATAAAACGACAATGATCGATCGTCAACTGTTGCAGCAGCAGCAACGAGCAGAGCAACTGTATAATATATACATATATATATGTAATGATGAAACGCGCTACTCAAATAATATTAGATATACATAGATACACGTTTTTTTTTTCGTGTTTCGTTTCAAAATCTTACCGACAAATTTCCCCCGCACTGCGATACCCTTCCACCGGCACAGAAATGACTTACGCGTGATGTGCACCTACATGTATATATGTATATACAATATACACCGTGGTCGAATGTAATATAACCTTAGCCGACAATAATAATAATTTAACATATTATTGTGATTCGGCACGGTCGGACGATCCGCGCGGCCCGGAAAGTTTAGTCTCAGCACGACGACGGATGCGTGTGTATACAGGGTGCAACAGAAATAACCCCAAAACGTGTACCTACCGATACCGACGGGCGTGCGTAACGACTCTACGTATAATATATTGTTTCAACCAGAGTTTCAAAATGACAATTATATATTATATTTAAATAATTGAATATTTTGTTTACAAGCCCTCGTGATATCGACAATATTATATTGTACGTAAGGCAGAAGACGTGCAACAATGCACAAATTATGATTAATATAGAAAAGACTATACACCTACCTATACTTATAGATATAATTGTAATGGCATGCGATGCGTCGGGGAGAGCTGTTATGATAATATCTCCTGATATAGATCGGCGACGACGATGAATATTATTCGTTTGATGCCGAAATAGAGTTGAGCTTCTGCAGCAGCGACAGCAGCTGGTCCAGTGATGCAAAGCAAATGATTTTTTTTGATTTTTCAAATACCGCGATTATAATATTATAGTCCATCGAAAAAGTTGCGGCGCACAGATTACGTCATTATTATTGTTATTAAAGTCGACTGTAGTACGGCCGGTCGTCTTTGTCATCCGCCGCCACCGCCGCGGTTACCGCGCGGTGAACACACTCTGTATAACACGGTATATTACGGGTATACGGCAGCGCGCTGCAGGTATAATATTATATCGTCCGTATATTATACCGCGGTATAGGCGGCGGCGCGCGCACTAGAGCAATTTGTACGGGATAATACGCACCGTGTGTCGTGTATGTAAATCCGTCCGTGATTTATTCGGTGCCGTTAAATTAAGCATTAATGACGTATGTGCGCGTATAATATGTGTAGTAATATGGCCGGACCGATGTTTTTAATAGCGGTCATTAGTCATATTATATTATAATACACACACACACACAATGTTATAATATGCGTTCTGCAGGTAGCCACGTGATGTTTATTATTATTATTATTATTTTTTCTTTCCTTTTTGACTCATTTTCATATTTCGCCCGTTATTACAAATCAGAATAATATTATACCATTATTATTGCGGCGCACGGTGAAACCCACGCGAGAAACCAGTCCTCCCGGTGCAGTAAGATATTAATACGCGTACTCTGTACGACGAAAACGAAATAATAATAATATGTAAGAAAAACATCACTGATCCCTATAATAATAATATAATTATTATATTATTATATTTTAGCTGTTACATCCGGCATACGGACACCTCGGGCCGAGTTGGGTGCGAAAATCCAGTAAACACTGCAGTTCGCGATATCGCCGGTAACTACAATGCAATATTAATATATTATTATTATTATTATTATTATTGATCGGGCGGTGGGTCAACAAGTGACGGAAAACCGGTCCGTCAAAATATTGTCAAATTTCGGATAAACGATAGACGCGTATACGACGTGCACAGCGGTAAGACGTGAACGAGTGAACGATATAACAATTATTATTCTCAGCTCGAAAGAAGTCGGTAGGTATATTATATTATTATTGTCTACTTTTGTTCAAAATTCCACGTTTTTCTCATAATATGTAAATAATTGGACGTCCGGACCCCACTAAAAATCACTTTTCTATCCATGATTTGTGCTTTATTTGAACATTTCGTCATTTATTTAACTGTTAATTTTGCAATTTTTCGACGATCCTTATGCACAGCAAGACAGTTAGTTAAAACCATTTTAAAACCGCGTGAAACCTCGCGAAGTCCGTTTTCCCCGTCCCACGCGTGTATATATTTATTCATTAATTATAAATTGTATAATATTTATAATATAATATAGACGGTGTGACAGTACGCGTTAAGTTCCGTTTCGATACGCGTGTCGATAATTATATTTTACGCGCATATTAAGGTTAAATATGATATTATATGAATGGGAAGTCAATTAAAATTCGATCCATTGAACGAATATAATAATATATGATAACGGAATGTCACAGCGTAACCATTCGTGGTATACTGCTCGAGCACATCTACATACGGAAACGCTATAGCAGGTGGAAATGGTATATTTTATATGAACGTTGACCGAATAATAATAATAATTCCCAGCGTGGTGCATTCAATTAGCCTGTACGGTATGATATTTTTTCAGCTCCAATGATTTTTTTTTCCAATTTCGCACATTATACATATACCCACGGATTATTACATTTATGCTACACACAAGTACGCGCAACAAATAACTGGCGAATGGCGTCAAAATTGTGTTTACTATACTCCCACAAGAGTTGAGTATTTCTTTCGAGACACAACAAATTAATCAAATTGCCCAAAAATCTACGTACATGAGTCATTGGTTGTACATGCGCCCATATCTATAAAAACACGTCAACCTCTAATGGCATTTAGTTCTTTCGGAAATGATTAAAATTTAATATTAATAATCTCCTCTTATGCAGTATATCATTATACAATATTATTCTAATCAAATGTCTGTATGGTAAATATTGGTATTCGAATTTGTTTTGTATACTTATAGATATGGCTCGCAAATTATTTACATGCCATATTTATTCTCTTTAGCGCACTAATCGAAAAAAAAATATTAGATCACGTTTCTTCCTGTTGGATAATCATATAGGTACGTAAATAAACCAACGCTACAAAGTTTGTGTGCTTAACCTTAACACTTTAAGTGTATAAAAATAATGGTTAATTAAAAAATAATAATTAAATTACGATGTTCCCCTATGTAATAACTATACACGTGTAATTATAGAAATATTAGATTCATTATAGAAGATACGGAATTATTGATTTTACGCCCTCCGTTTTATTTTTAATCCGGTTTAATTTGAACTAGCTGGTAAATCATTTTTTAGTATGATGGCAACACAAATCATAATGTAATATAGTACCTACCTGTCCTACCTATAATATCCGATTATGCACATTGCAGATCCAACAAGTTTTAGATTCAGAAAACTTCAACTTTACTTAATATACTTTACGGCACATATAATATTATGTTCATTCGTATACGCCTATTTTGATATACAACAACTAGGTGTAGTCATATTAAATAATTATCAGTGGTTGTATTATGATATTGTTATTAATATTTTATTATATTCGATTATGAGGTGAGAAACAAAATAATATGTACTTACAATTTAACAGGTCACTAATTTACTTAATTATATTCGTTAAAAGTAATGTTGCATATTATTAATATTATGTCTAATATAATATATCCCTTTAATATGTAATTTACATCCATACAAATCATATAAACTTAATGATAATAATTTATAATTTTAAATAAAAATGATTTATTAATTATTCGTCTATTGCCTAAAATAAATAATAATAATGCACTACATAAAAAATAATTATACAACAACTTAGCTAAAGGCGAACTAAACTAAACACGTAAACTTATTTCTCGCAAACATTTAGTTATTTCGTTTCTGTACGCCAGTTTTTATTTCAATAATGAGCAAAATTATTAAAACCAGAGTAACCAATGTATGATTACATTTAACGATAAATTAACTGTTCTCGATCAACTTTTACTTACCAGCATTCGATTACATTTATTTTTACAGCGGTTTCCATTTTTAACGAACTCTTCGAATACTGGTTAGTAAAAGTATGTTATAACTTATAACATAAAAAACAAATAATTTTGAAACACCTTTGACCCTTCTGTTACATGCAGGGGTCACGTTTAATACATTACCCTACTAATTTGTTTTCTTATTGGCTATTCTCAAACATCAAAAATGAATAAAGATATTTTTCTTGATTATTCGTGTATGTGCTTCACGAATGCACCAATAAAAATCAATTTACACGATTTTCTAAAAATTAATATTTAACCTTATAATTTAATTAACTACCATTAAATTTCCGTTAGGTTTAATCATAATTTATGAAGTAAAATGAAACATAAAAATAAACTTTAACGTCGTTCTATAGAATCTAGAGCAAGTTTAGATTAATAATGATCAATTATTGTTTACCCATTTGAGTACAACATTTTTTTAAATGCAAAGGAAATTTTTTTTAATAACTATAATTTTTATCATTCAGATTTCATTTTTAATTTCGTGTTACATTCATTTCAGTTAACATATGCAAATAAAATAATAAAAAAATTAATAATTAATATGCAATATGCAATATAGAAATTACCGCTTTTACCAATAATTTGGTATTAATAACAATATACACATCGCGCTGCTATTTTAAACCACAATGGTTTTTTGCCAACTAATCATACTTACCTACGCATTTTTTTATTACATTATTTTATACCGAAATCCATACTCTGGAAACTAGATCATTTTCATTTTTGTAGTAATATTTTTGAATAGCTTATTAAAATACATTATATTATTTTAAGAATATCAACTATAGAATTTTACATGTAAAATATTACATATTTTATTTGCAGAGTTTTAAATTTTAAAATTTTTCACATTTCACTTCCAAATACCGCATTAATTTGCATCTTTATCATATAGTTGTCAATATATTGTAATTTATATAGATGAATAAATAGATTTTTATTTAAAATTTGACACCCTCTAAACAATTTAATAAAATCCTCCTATTTCCATAGGTTTACCTACTATTATTATCACTAAATTATTATTATCTATCTTAAGATAATTAATATACAATTCATTATACAAATATTTTTTAATGATTTTGTATTACGATTTATGATCACTTATTTATTTTATAACATTTTAATTGAGAAACAACTTTGTTGAATTATTAAGAGTTGTAGTGTAATATGTACCCAAGTTGAGATCTCATAATATTATTTTGAACCAAAAAGTATTAATGTCATATGCACTGTTTTTTTTTATGAGGTACATTTTTATATGAGTATAATATTATATCGAATCTAAAAAAATAACGTTTCATCCTTATATTAAACATATTTAATTTATTAAGAGTTAAGACTAAAATATATGATTATTATATTAATATTCAAATTATTATTTCATTTAAGGATTTTGGAATGCGAAAAATTGCATTCTTTAAAAAAAAAAAACGTTTTGTCACATAAGTTACGGCATATTATATTATATTCATTTTATAACCTGTTAACAGCGGTGTATACCTACTTTTCAAGACAGGTCTGACAATAAAATAATAAGAGGTATTTTAGAGATGGGTATATATACTATATATAGGTACTTTTTAGATATTATGAATTAATAATAATTTATTTATGAATACCATAAAAAATTATAGGTAACATGGGGTCCAATTTAGTGTGGCCACGTACCACCAATATCAATAATAATTGGAATAATGTTATAATCGTTTAATCATAATGTTGCTGTATAGTTATTGTTTGTAATTATTAAACTCGGACCCACAATGAGAAATCTAATTTTTATGTTGGTAATTACCTATTGGATTAATTGATGGATGTTCCATTATTTATTTATGAGTACAATCTAATAGATATTTAATAAATAATGTAGACTTGAAATGAACCGCAGTAGATCGCTATTATTTCCGTTCACCACACACACACACATCCTTCACTCGCTTAGGCTTATAATTTTTCCAATCAAATTGATTTCTACGAGCTTCGCGCGACGTAGGTACAATTTAATTTAATAATATTATTATGTTCATACGAACGCGTGACCGCGGCCCGGGACATTAAACGATTGCACACTTAAATTATAATAATATACAATACAAACAAATAAGTCTCGCTATATATTAGATTGTGCGCAGGTAATATATTATTATTATTATCAATGTGAAATAAAAAAAAATAATAATAATAATAATAAGTACATATTTCGTCATCGCTGTTTTAATAATAATTATAATAATAGCAATAATAATAATAAGCGTTCCGATGCTACGTGTTTGGGCGGACTCGATATATATATATATTTCGAGCACGCAGAACGTGGAAGAGGTGTGCCCGAGTCGTAAAACAAAACGCAAATCGAGATGATATCAATGTGAGTTTTGTTTGTTTTCCCCGGGTATATGTTTCCATCCATATCAGATAATGACAAATATAATATAAACGTATATACATATATTTATTAATATTAATTACTGGCTGAACGGTCTCGTACACCTTCGGAAACTCCCACCGGGCCATGGGCTATATTATGTACGGCGTGTATATTATAATAGTGTGTGTGTATAATAATAATAAGTAATAACTAATAATGTACCAATAATCTTCGACCGGATATCCAATATCGTGTCCGAAAATTTTATAGACAAATTACATCGACCATTATTAAAAGCGTTATATAGATGTTTATTGGAAGAAAAAAAATCGTATTATTATTATGTGCGCTCGGCATGAACTGGGTGGTCATTTCTGATTTCGTGTTAAATCTTCTCACAGCGTTCTTGTCCGAAAATTATTAATACAGGTGGGTACTGTAATAGGTATAGCATTTTTCTACTCATTATACAAACGGACGACTACAGTCATCGTGTTTAATTTAAACAACCTCATCAAAAGTTACCCCATACCAATGTTACCAATTAAAACATATTGTATAATGTGTATAAATGACGTATAGTGCGTGTAATTGAATAATAATAATAATAATAATAATAATAATAATAATGATGATGAAATAAAAAATAATAATTAACACGAACACGCTCGGCTATGATATACGCGCGCACGTTGAATTTGGATATATACAAAATATATAAATTAATAAGTCGCGGTTATTTTAAATAAAAGTTACATGTCATAAGTATAATATTATTAATAATAATAATAATAATGTTATGTATATTATAGGTGTAGGTACCTACCCATAATTTATTATATAGTATATAGGTAGTAGATGCGGGTCGTATGGTACAATATTAATTTATATTACAACCCAGATCTATGAGCATTTTAGAAACAATTTTTTTATTATTATTCGCATTGCACAGCGGTGCAGCAGATAAGTACATGAACAGTGATATAACTATTAAACTATTGAGAGATAATATTACTATTATTATTATTATATTATATTATATACGGACATACGGTATTCATAACTCGGCCGCGGCGTATGGATTATTTAATATTGTGTTGTTGTAATAATACATGAAGCCTATAGGCGATTCGTTTATTTATTTGAATTGTATCTCGCAAAATATATTTTTAGCCAACAATTTGTTATTTTGTAATTTATTCTTTGAAACATTCAAGACTCGTGTTTTATCATTTATCACGTACCTACCTATATATACATACCAGTATACACAAATAATAGTAATACACGAGTTGATTCAATCTTTAAGGACGAAAAATTAAACATGAAATAAAGATTGATAGTATAATATATTATTATGATATTATTCACTAGTTCCAAAAAATAAATAAATAAAATAACCATATTAGGTATATTGCTAAATAACACCTTTTTTGACTGAATCGATAAGTACGTACACTAAAAAAAAACTTTAACTTCTATATATATTATATATATATGATACTATATATCAATATCAGTAATATAATTCAATATTATATGGAATATATAAACTGGTTTAGTTTTTTTCTTTAAAATTAAGTACTTATTTATCAGATTACACTAATGTTAATATATTATGTATAGGTATATCAAATTTACAAAAAAATAAAATAATAAAATAAAACGTAAGACCTTGCCTGTAGTTATTAAAATCTAACTCATTCAATATGAATTATACGTATAAATCGTTTTAAAGTAATTTACTAACTGTTAACTGAGAAAAATCATACCCAATTATGCATAACAGAATAATATCGCAAGAGTAATATTCCCACGGTTAACACTGAATGAATCATAGCCATAATATATATTATTTTATGCATATGTAGATACATAATATAACATGATTAACCGCGAAAATTGAAATAAACGGTTAGTATATGTAATGGTAACCTTGTTAATATTAAGTTATAATTATTTATAAACAATAGATATATATAATATATATATATATATATCGTATAAACGGCGATTAATTATTTTACGATTACGAGTATACGAATAATATTGTGTACAAATTATAATGATACACTTGGATCACAATACATAAGATAGTGATTAACACAAATATCCAAAAATATTACATAATAATATATGTAATATAATATATAATCTATACATTTATCATTATATACCTTATACATAAAAAAACTAACGAAGAAACATAGCACGCACGCTACTCGATATTTTCCACTTCGAAGACAATTTATGAATCATAAATATGTATTAATAAGTATTAATATTATTAATTGAATAAATATTTATAGTGGAAATTAGGTAATTTTTACATTTTCTTCGTGTCTACGGTGATAAACAAAGCGTATTGCGCAAAATTGGTTAGAAAATAAAAATATCTGTACCCAGCCCAAAAACATATTTATGTTAATAGTATGTAAGTACCTATGAATATTTATTTAATCATAATATTATGTATATAATATAGTATAGGTATATATTGTATAGTATATAATAGTACCATACAGAAATGGTTTTTAATTTTCATATTTACTCAGACGAAATAAATTGCTACGTTGTACGAAGTCCACGATTTCCTACTGCGGATAAAATTTAAATATTATTTAAATATTTAGATTTTCTATAGGTATAGTCTTCATTAAAAAAAATCGTTTAAGATTTTTTTACTGCATTTACCTAATGGTGTCAAGATATACATAATATGTTTATTTAATATTATCGGACTAATAGTTTTATAGTTTATAAAGTTTAGTATTGATAACGTAATAATTTAAAGTTTAGATTTGTGAAACACGTAAATCCGAGGAGGGTAATTTGAAAATAGATAAGAAATGTATACGCACTAGCTATCTCCTCATTAATTTGTCTGTGAACCGTTTTTTATGTTCGAAATTTTACACTGCTAATCCCAACCTATTTAAATTCGTAAAACGTTTTGATGTATGTCTATACAAACACAAATGAGATGCTCTGATAAAAAAAAGAAAATTAATTTTATTAAAAGAAACTTTGAAAGAGAAAAAAATACGAGAAAAATAAGTAGGTTTCGAATTCGTTAAAATGTTTACGTAACAAAAAGAAATACTACATGTAGGTAGTTATATACTTATGTTCTCTGGCCCGCTAGATTTTTGCACATTCAAAATTGGGCCTCTAGTAGCATTGAGTTGCCCATCCCTGCTATATATAGTATTCAAATTTACTCTTGACACTCTCTCATCGATACCTGTAAGTTTCAGCATTATTATGTTGTATTGTAAATTTAGTACACAACCATGTTTTAAATGATAACACGCATTTATACGATTATTATTAATTGTATGTTTATATTATTATTCATTTGCAGAGATCTCATTTCAAGGATTATAATAACTCGTATTATTTATATTATAATATAGGTCAGGACAAAGGTAATATTTGTCCACTGAGAACATTAGAACACTATACGAGCAAGATTTAAAATATTACTCCATTGCGTGTTTACCCATCATAGTAACAGTCCGAGATCTAAAAAAAAACATTTCTATTATAATGTGAACAACCCACTCTAAAACTATATTTGTGTTATATTCGTATCATATTATAGGTATCTTTATGTAAAAATGCAGGTCATATTTTTCTTTATACTCGAGTAACGTCATAAAATAAGGTAATGAAACATTAATTTGTCAAAAATAAAAATAATGTGTAAGTATCTATGTATAAAAAAAAAAAAAAAAACATTTTGGATTACCGAAAACTAAAAAAACGATATTATATTATGCCTATTACCATTGATTATAAATACTAGTATTACATTACATAATTATTCTTATTCACAAACCATTTGCAAATGTTTATGAAAAAAAAATATTTTCGATGAAACGCGTGTTTGCAACATCTCATGTCGTATTTTATCATATTTTAGTAAAAATTACAAGTCAACACATTCATATACAAAAACGTATTGAAATATGGTGAGGCCATAAAACTGTGCCGAGTGTTATTAAGATGTATATAACTCAATATTTAAACTCATTTAAATTTTAAGTTTTATTTTATACTTTTACGGTCGTTATATATTATTGTAATGTGTATGATTCGTGATATAACCACCGTGGTCCATCTAAAGTGTGTAAACCGATTTAAGTAATTTGCACACATCGCTGGTACCGGGATCAAGTGTTGGGATATCAGTTTAGTGATGTATATGATGACATTTGTGTTAAAAAATAAACAGTTTAAACTTCAACATTCCCCATTATTGCTTCAACTGTAGGTATAATAATAAATTGTTGCAATACTATTGATATCGTGGTTTTTCCAGTAATAATTATCATCACTTTTACGTCTAAAATATCAGTGCATGTAGAGGTATATTATTATCATGATATGATATTATAGGAGCACGCGTGCACTGTAAAATATTATTATAACATTTCACAATTAGCAGTTTAATTATACCGTTTCACGTTTGAATAATATGTTTTATTATAACAACACCGCTCGTCTGACGTGAAAACCTAAGCTAACAATCCGAAGCCAACTCGCAAATGGGGCACAGACATATATCGTGTTAATTGGTATGTAGGCGTTTACACTTTATAATATCATATAGATAAATGAAATTTAATAAAGGCTCTTATATAATACATATTATATTATTACTCGCGCTCACGGGATTCATTACCGCGCGCGTACAATAGTATATTATTGTGTGTAAGTAAACGTATTAAATCGTAGTCATAATAAAATCAGACGAAATTATAAATATAATATAAGCTCGGATATAATCCATCACTGTTAACTCAAGTTGAACAAACTGTTTAAACGATTACCGCCAAATCCTTTGAAGTCTATAACTGGTTTATGTTTGACTCAACGTTGTTATACATACATATTATAGATATTATAAAAATGCGGTACGATTCAAACCTAACTCGTTTAAAATTTAGACATTTTATACTTTGTCATACATGTAATCTAAAAACTATATACACACACTCATAGCGTGGCAAAAGTTCTTAATCGTAGAGTTCAGACTTTACACATCACAAGAACCACGGCTTAAATGTTTGTACCACGCAGACGTAGCTGGAGTATTGTATCTGTAATTACAAACATCGTACGGAATAAAATTGTTTGTTGTCAAATGTAATAACTAGTAAGTACGTATTTTTAGCCACGTGAATAAAAAACCCTTAAATGAGTTAAGGTTATTAGAGCGATAGTATACTTTAAAACCGATTTGAAAAAACATAGATTGATCATTGCGTAACCACTAACCGAGCATTCGTCTCGTCGTTAATCTTCATATAAGGGAACATACCTCATTATATTACTTAAAGGTAAATTATGCTGTTAAGGAGTTTCGTACACCCATAGACCTAATATTATTACCTCAGTATAAGGTCTATGCGGAAACTCTAATATCGCGTTAAATTCAGAGACCGGAAAACACGCGTATTTTAAGTACAATACAACAAAAATCATTCGGAATAAAATAATTGTATTATTGTTTGTAGTGGTCGACTGAAATTACCAATTAGTACATATTTTTAAGCCACGCGAATAAAAAAACGTTAAAGGAAATAATTAGAGTGATAGTACCTATAACCTAACCTAACCTATAACCTAACCTATATATACCCCCATCCATCCATTATAGATACCATAGCGATTGAAAGGCTTCAACGAAAATTCTTGTCATTTGCTGCTTATTTTTTAAAGGTTCTTTGTCATTCACACTTATCGGCTATCCTCAAGGTTTTAAACGTATACAGCCTTGCCGATCGTAGGTGCTCTGCCAATATATCATTTCTTTCTATACTTTTATCAATTTCGATCGACTAGGATTACACTCTTTTCATAAATCAATTTTAAAGTTCCCCTCTTAATACTAATAATACTAAATTTACTTTTCCCTTTGTTATTCCATTTTTCACTTCTAATTATATACTAAACTCTCCAATCTATCGTCGAATGCTTCTTGCTAATGAAGCCACCGCTCTTGACTACCTATCCATAAACTATTTATCAACTGAGTCATTTATTATTACTGTTACTATAAATCTAATTAAAATTTTTATTTCTATCACTCAATGTTTTTGAGCTGTATTGTTAAAAAAATAAAATAAAACAAATTTAAAAACACACTAATTGATCACTGAATAACCGCGCTTTCGTTTTTTTCGTTTATCTTAATATATACATACATTCCTACACGCTAATATCGAGTTGAATATTCCGATACCTAATGACAAGCGTAAGGTACCAGCTATATTGTATATAATAATATTATACGCATTATTGTTATATACCTAGGTATAATAATATATAATAATGTCATTTTATAACGTTGTGGGTGTATGAATTTCATTTTAATCGCGTTTCGCGCGCGCGCGGGAAGAATGGTTGGCACGATTGGTAAAAAAATGTCCTACGACATTCCACCGGTAAAGTCTGCCGAGTTCATCGTAACGATTTTTACGTCGTCGACGACCGTTTGTCTTATGCGCATAAGTACAATAATAATATACGCAAGCGCATAATAATATGCAAGTCGGCCGTCGGAGTCGCGCGCGCGTTGTGGTCTCCGTCGTCGACAATTGACGATCGGTTCGTACGATAACGTCGGCTCTCCGGTAAAGAAGGTATGATCCGAACGACGACGACGTTTGTTCGTATGACACATAATATTACATTATATTCTTGTTGCCTACGCGCGTACAGGATATAATATTAAGTGTACACTACCGTGTCGTGTGTACAGGGTGTAATAACCGCGGCCAGTAGATATTATATGATATAGTTTGTATACTATAAAACTACTAAACTACAGTAAGTAGTTCGGTCACCTACTGAGGCATTATTCGTTTATGACAAATATATTTGAAGGACGAAAAGACCGAGGAAGGCGTATGAAACGATGAATCAAACTGACTGTAACCGATATGTGGACATAATAAAAGATAGGCTTTTCACGGAGAAGAATGGAAAACCAAATTCGCAAACAAGGCAAGACCTTTAATAGAAGATAACAGTATAGCTGTATAAGTATAACGCGATAAAACGGTGCATGATTTTTTTTAAATTTCTTGAACACGGTAGATTATTTTGATTTTTGTCTTTGGTTTTTAGCGCACGGCGATGAGATTTTGGAGAAAATTGGTAATAGAGGGCTGATGAAATGCTCCACCATAACGGTGGAAAAAACGAATTTTATTTATATAATTGTGTGGATTCGTATATTAATATATCTGCGTCTTCGATTATCGAATTTAACATTTGATTATTATACGCTTCTACTGCAAGTCTGCATCAGTACCACTATTGTATATACCGCTCACAAAACGCACGCAAGAAAATTATTTATCGTTTCGATATAGGCGTAGGTACTTACCTCTTACTTTCAGCTCAGACGCGGACGTGTGTATACCGCGGTGATTAGAGTTACACTATAATAGGCACCACCAAGGGGCTCCATTGTGGGGGGAAAGGAGGAAATGTCCCCCATAAAAAATAATAAAGTATGTAAAAAAAAATTATTTGTGCTTTGAAGAATCCATATACTTATTTCATATTTAATACCATAGACTATTTCTTAATGCTTATCACATGCTTATCAGTGAGCCAATCATTCATTGCATGTTCGTACAGAATATAACATAGGTTTTAGACTCTAATTTAATTTCCCCTCCCCCTGAAAATTACCTTATATAGGCAACTACAGGCACCACTAAGAGACAATTTTTTTTGGTGGGGGGAGGTCAAATTTCACTAAGGCTTTTACGATATTTCAGTGTTATATTTAATGAAGATTTTTGAGTCTCCTGCAGCATTGGACGATCTAACCGATCACCCTGTATATTGTCCGCGCACGCACGTATGAACAAATCTCGCGGAACTGCACCGGCGGCGGATGAGTGAAATACGCAGTTGTGACGTATTGAATTTGTACTGTTTTCACAATGCAGGGTAACAAGTGCGCATGTGTGTGTGTGTGTGTGTGTGTGTGTGTGTGTGTGTTATTCGCGCACGCAATCCAAATATCTCTCGTGCCGCTTCCCGTTTCCCAGATGATATCTCCGTGTCATGTTTATTGGCCACGTCGCGGGACCTCCGCCGCACATAAACCCTTTTCCGTAAAGGTATATATAATATATATTATACGTCGCGCGAATGTGTATAACAATATGTATAGCTTCCTTCCTTCCTCCGCAGTCGCTTCCTCGCCGTCATCCTTTGGTCGTCCGTTCTTTTTCTCTCTCTCTCTCTCTCTCTCCTCTGTATACGTCGTCGCGATCTCGCCGTATATATATTATTATTATTTATACTCGCAATACGTATTATTTATTTATTGCCTACTTTTTTTTTTTTTCGTGTGTTTCGCATCGCGACTATATCTCGCCGCCAACACGAGCACAATACGTATATACGCGCACACATAATATAATATATAGAATATATATAGCGACCGCGTGGGCCGAACCGGAATATCCGCGATCGACCGCGCCGGAGGTATCGTGTTTTATTTAAAAGGGTCGTCCGGCTGACGTTTTTCGCCGGAGATATTGCAGGTGTTGTAGTAGTAGTAGTAGTAGTAGTATAGTAGTAGTTGTCGTTGTCGTTGTACCTAGTAATAGTAGTAGTTGTAGTTGTTGTAGTAGTATATAGACAGTAGTAGTGGTAGCTGTGGTAGTCGTACAAATATAGACGACGACGATTACACAATACGATCGTTCGCATATTTTACTTCCCTCAACACAGGTTTATTACAAACGTACATTATCCCAACGTAAAGAAGAACAGCTATACTTACGTATTTTCTCCAATGCTCGTAATATATAGTCCATCCCGTGTACCGCGTTGACATACCGTTTTACATTGCAGCTTTTCTCCCATAAACATAAGTAAATAAATAATAATATACATATAATGGTGTTATTGTTTTTTCATTGGATAATAGTAAACACTTGGTAACTCTGTGAAAACAAAAGTTATTTATTACTTATTATTTACATTATTTACAATATTACAAATTTACCTGTGAAAACAACAATTTATGTTACTATTGTCACTCTTAATTATTATTAACAATTTAATTAATTTAAAACACAATATTAAAATCAATTTGCTTCTTAAAGAATCCTTATATATTATTATTATCAATTTTACAATCTTATCAATGTTTAGTTATAATAATAATAATAATAATAATAGTAATATCTAAAGAAAGTATTTTCTTTACATACGATATAGCCTCGATGTCATATATTGGTAACGTGTTCGTACGTGGTCGACTGTTCGGTGCAGGGATCCCCTTTTAATAGTGAACCTATTACACCTGGGACAGCGAACTTATGACACGCGTACTTAGGTGTTTTTAGTGGCAAGATTACAAAAAATTGAATTTGTCAAAAAATTAAAACATTGAACATATTTAACTTATTTTTAACAATACATTGAAATGTCATCGAATATGCACGAAAAATCTTAATAAGTGGTTTTTCACATCATTCACATCCCTTGGTATTTCATCTTTTTCGTCCACCATAACCGTAGACTAATGCAACTCCAACTGCAATATTATAATAATGGCTAACGACTTTATGTTTTAGGTTCACTCCTGTAATCTGTATGGCTGTATCGACACGGTATTTTCGTGGTTTTAAATTTAGAACCTAGGTGGATCTAGATACCTGAAGGCTGGAGGTACGAGCAGGTGAGCTTAAACACAAGTTGTGTTTCAACTAACCGATTTCTGATTTGGCAATATAACAATATTATCATATTTGGCAATAGACAATAGTTCGAATGGATTAGCAAATAGTGTAATCGGTTCACAGTTGTTATTTTTACCACAGAATTCATTTACTTCAATTAAACAAATTACATTTTTCGTTCCACCTATGCGTGCAACAAAAACTACCAAGGTTATCAGATAATTTCTCTTTCTCATAATTAAACGAAGGCATACTATTTTTTAAAAATATCATATAGACACATATATATGTATTCCTAAACTTACACAAAATGTTCAATGCAAACCATCGATCATCATTGCATCTTTTTGATTCGCTGTCGGAATATTAACATTATTTTTTCTTATTCAATTCTAAATAAAAAATAGTCCATAATATTATAAAATAAATAAATATAAAAAATTTCAATTTATTGTGGTATAATATAGGATAAAAAAAATCAAAATATATTAAAACGCGCGTGCTATATATAGGTACGTATAGAATTGATGGTCAAATTATATTAGTTGTATTACAAAATTATGATGTATGCTATGTTCTTTTTGCCAATGGCGCAATAGACTTAACACTCTGCACTCTGCAGTGTGCGAATTCGAAACCGAAATTTACATAAACCATATACGACATGTCATTCAACACCGCTCCGGCTCTGTGTACAGTATAATATAATATAATTTATAGACAGAGTAATACATCTCACCATGTACAAACTATAATCGTTCGACAATCGACGATAAAATATATGGTGTACCTACGACAGCTATATAACGTGGCCGCAGCATTCATAACTATATCAATATAATATTCTTTCAAAATATCGTTCTTTCGAAATAATATCAAACAAAAACCAAATAAATTACAAAGCATAAACGTTTATTAGTGTTAGTGTACATGTATGTACATTATCCGGCTAATATCGAATTAGCCGGTCAACATTGGATAATGTTAAAAGTGAATTCTATTTCTTTATACTAAGTGGGGCCGAGTGTAATCTACACGTGTAATAGTTTTATATTTTATCGATTACACATGTAGACCGCTATCTATGTCTATCTGTAGATTATTTGAATTACGAGTTTAACGCTAATCGTATTAGTCGACTATAGTAGGTATCTTAAGGTTGTTACCAATTGAGTCTTAAATATAATTAATATTGTTAATAATTTAAATTATTACATCTCATGTATGTTACATTTTTATGGTTGTTAAGACATTATCCAAAAGTTCTTGGCCAATGTAATATTACCCGGTTAATGTTAACATTTATTCAAAACTCATGACGGCTTATGATGACCGTTGGCTAATGCCGATATTATCCAAATGTTAACATTACCCGTAACATATATACGATTACGGTTTTATAGCAATATTTATATTTTATAGGTATCATTTTTTACATGGACATTTCTAGAAAATTAACTCCCCAAAGAACAAACTAGATCCAATTTAATACCAGAAACTCCCATCAAAGTTAATGATCAGAGAATTTTTCTGCTATAAAAAGAGTTTTAAGACACAAAAATAAATATTAAAAATAACAAATCCCATCATTGTAAAACCGCAATAATTCATCGCTCTCTAATAAATCTAAATAAATATGATACAATGACATTATTGTTTATTAGGATATCGCCTACTTCATACAATCAAGAATTTTAATCGGTGGTGGTCTATATTTAAGGAGTTTAGTATAGGCAATAAATAAGTGCGTGTGTGCGTGAATTGTGAGTTGTCACTGTGTGTGTAGTAAATTATTATTAGTGTGTGTCGTGTCTCCGCACTGTACCATGCTTACCTACTCCACTTCTTATCTGCTAATTGAATTGACTGTAACAACACTGTATTATAGTAATACGCAATAATAATAATTACGCGCATATGAAATAATAATACTCACAAACGCATTCTTCTAAATTATTCACCGTCCATCGTCCATGATACTATAATAATACTACATATTTCTCTAGATATCTTGTTATTTTTTTAGTTCACAACAAAAACCGCCGCTGATTCAATTTTCAATAATTTGAAAATGTATTTATTATAAAAATACGAGTTTATTATGTAAGTGTAAAGGATTAGGTAGTATAATAATACACGTTGTAGGTATTAATTTAGGGTGTATATAAGTATATTACAATATATATATAGGATTAGGGTTCGGGTAAACCACATCTTATAGATAATCCTCTATCAAACCTTGAGTCGATAATTTCCGATACTACTAAGATTCCATAAAAATTCTAGTAGCTTGAGGTTCAATATTGTTTTTCCAAAATTCCTCATCTCTATATATTTTATCAACTACAAAACCTATATAAAAATATGTTGATTTTAAATTTAAAAAAATATAAAATGTATTTGTTACCTTTTGGCGTCCATACTACAAAATACGTACAAGAATTCGACAAACCTTATAAATCGCCCGACTACACGATAAATGGACGATAATAACATATAATATAATATAACGATTTTTCAGATTATTTTGTCTTATAACGCCGCAGCACGATACCGCGAGCGTGATTTTATTACGAAACGCGGTTCGCGTATTCCGTTCGACGACGACGACGATAATAATAATAATAATAATGATGATATTATATTATTATAATATACGGTTTGGCATCGACTCGTTATAGGTATGCAGAAGATTTCATTTATCTTGCTCTCTGTTTTCTATAAGTACCTACAAATAAATAATGTAACATTATAATATTATTATGTATGTAGTACCCGGACCACAACATTATCGATCGTCGGTAAATCGGTATAAGACATTTTTCACAGACGGATGCCTCCCTCGACGGACGCTGGCAACGGCTCTCTACCGCTATAATATCATTATCATTATTATTATTATTTTTATTAGAATAAAGTTACAATAATAATATCGTCCCACCGGTGACTTGAACAGTCGGCAATGACAGACGCGAATATCACTCGCTCCCAATTGGTCGACCGGCCTAACGCGCTTCTCCGCCGGCGCCTTTTCGTTTCGCGTTTTCTCTTCGCGTCGCTATAATATTATAATAATATACCATAATCGTAATAATAAAATAATTACGTCTTCGAGTAATTACCACGACCAGTCATTATTTTTGCTTTCGGAGGAACATCAGAGTACTACCACGGCCGCCACCCCTGGTTGATATGTAAAACGACCACACCGCTGTCCGTAGAGAAATCACACGCACGGCGCCAAAATTAAAATCAAAAGAAGAGAAAAAACGCCGCCGACAACGAGGCAAGTCGTCGCAAGAAATCTACAGTTTTTGCAATTTTTTTTTTGATCACCCCGTAAAATGCTGTGGTTAATTTTAATGACATAATATTATGCATAATTCATCTGCGTTGAAACGTCCTCGCGGTCGGATGATTTTATTCGGTAAACCGTACATTTTATAAAATTGATAGCATTATAGCAACCGATAATAACAATGAATGGTTATAATGATTATATTGTTATTATCGTTCAATTTATATCTCGATTGTTATCCACGAAAAATATTGTCCGATATTAAAACATTGCAACCGCATATTGTATATTGTACTCGGCATATACCCACTAAATATAACAATACATCAGCATTCCTAATACGTTCGGCGAGCGTTATTTAGAAAAATATGAATTATTTAGTTGACGCTCGAGCGTGATTAATATGTACGGCACAAAGCACTTTTTGACATTCAATACATAATCCAAATTAAAACTTGTTCGATAATATTCGATTTTCGTGCTGATTAATGTTCTAAAAAAAAATAAACAATGGTCAAAACACTGCCAACATTCTCGATTTTAGAGTACTTGATGAGTTGAATACACATTGTGCTTCTTGAACATATAATATTATTATATTTGTATACGAATATTACTATGATACACGTGTTTCTTGCCGGGTGCAGTGCGTCAATGCTATTATGATTCTTAAACTATATAATTCATATTATCTATATTCAAATAGGTGTTTCAATCCGATTGAAAAGTTTAATATTGAAATCACATTTTATAACGATAATAATAATAATAATAATGAAAACAAAAAAAAAGAATGGTATTGTTATCAAGAAGGGAAATGTACCAATCTACCAATAAAGTTTAAATTAAATTTGATAAATTCTAATTCTAATATATATATATATATATATAGATAAAATATTATCTACATGACAGACAGTTGTTGTATTTGACTTAGCTGAAAACTTATCAAGATTTATTTTACTTCTAATACTACCAATATCTTTTTTTGATATTTGTTTGTTGTCGCGTTTGTAGTGACATAACTTTTTATTTTTATTATCGGTCTTATATTATTTTAATTTTAATAATATAAGCTTCAAATATACATTGAAATAATAAGTAAATAATAATGCCGTACTTACCTATATTTTTATTTTTTCTTAATAATTTTGTTAAACTGTTTGGAAAAGAATATTTGATTATTTGGTTTTTAATTTTTAATAATATTATTTTATCGCCTGATAACGCTGCTATGATAATATACAATTCTATTAGCATCACGCATAATATTTTAAAATTGCTATGAATTATTCATGGTAACTTATTTATCTTTTATAGTTTATTAGTGTTGTCTGTTGTATTCAATATTTATGATATAAGACATTAAAACGATACTGTACATTATAGATCCTAGGTATATAGGAATATATAACTCTGGTTTATAAAATATGTTGTTACTAATTTGTTCAAGTAGATCATAATATTATAATCTTTGTTGACAATACTTTGTTGATTTATTGACCAAAATTCTTAGTGAAATATCTAACCAGCTTGTATGATCAAATGTCTAAGTGGAATGAACAGACTGCCTGAGAACAGTAATTAGAAAATCTAATCGAGTAAAACCTATTGTGGTCAGAGAGGACGCACAATCATTTCATTATTTTCATCATAAATATGTTTTTGGGCTGGATACAACTTTTATTTTCTAACCGATTTTACTGACGGATTTTACGTAACGTTTTGTTTATCGCCACAGAAACGCAAATCAACAATAAAAAAAACATATCTATGATTCTTCAATTTCCTTGCTGAGGAAAAATATCCAGAAGGTAGTATAGCCATGCTATTTTTAAATGTGCTTAGAACCTATATAAAATGATCATGATACTTATCATGATGCTTAGAACCTATATAAAATGATCATGATATATTTTCGTATTCATATCGAGAGTATTCATATCGGGATGTATAATAATATAATGGGAGTATATAGTTTGAAGGCGCATTAATTAAAACGCTCGTAGTAGGTTAACCGAACACTTTGGAGATTATAAATACACTATACCTTGTCGATTATTTCAAGTCCATCAGTAGGTACAATTTTTATCCTAATTCTGAAATATATTTATCATTTATTTTTACTTTAATTTTTTGTTACATCATAGAATTATTACTAGGCCTCATTGAGTTTAAAACTCGTTTGGAGGAGGCCCAAGAGTTATCATGTTCACATCATGTTTTAATTAATATACACAATAAAAAAATCCAAAAGTCTCGATTAAAACAGCAAAATAAAACAAGCAGTTAAATAAAATTGGAAATTTACAATGTATAGGTATTTAAGGATGATATATTATACGTTTTGTTACATCGTAAATATACTTAGGGACATAATGGCCCCATCATTGAACATTAAATTATGACGTATGCGAGTGTCGACGAAATCGAACACCTAACGACATACAGTTTTTCTAGGCCATTTTAGTGAGAAGTTATTAGCTACATATCTAGTCTCGACAGTTGACCTCATATGTTATATAGGGAATAATAGATTATGTTTTTTAAAGATATATAGTGCAGGTTTTCATACATATAGACTATTAATTGTATTGAGTACATTAAATTCTTCAAATAATTTTTTAACAATATATAATATATTATATTGTACGAAATACCTACTATATAATAAGTCTATATGTGTCTATATATTTTGTTCTCAACACTCGGATGGATAAATGTATATTATAATATAATAATATATAGTTCAATAGTGCAGTGTTTTTCAAGGTCTCTCGTAGGTAATGATATCAATTAGGAAACCGTTTTTATAATGTCTTGCAAACGCAATCGCGCGCTGCAACGAGTGGGGGCGCTGTCGGCGAACAACCGTAACGAATATAATAGTAACGGAAAAAAAAAAAGAAAAAAAGGAAATCAACTACGTTATGGTGTTGGCCAATCTTGCGAAAAAAAAAAAAAACAAAAAACGAAAATGTCATTACTTTCGTGTGACACAATCTTTGCCGGTCGACGCGCGCGTACTTGTCATTCAACGACGTCCCTATGGCTCCGACGGTTGCGGGCCATCGGTCTGCGCGAACCTTTTGTCGGCCACCGCCGCCGGTCGTTTTATCCGTCTCGGATCGGCATACGCATTATACCTACGTCCCTTCTGCGTGTATATATAGGTATAGCTGGTTAGGCTATGTCATTATTATGCGAGTCGGTATGATTAGTATTCGTCGAAAATATCATCTCGGGACACCTTGAATATTACGGCGATGATACTCTGTAACGTTTTGGTCGTCGGCCAAACGTACATAATAATAATATGATAATATAGAAGTTATAATAATAATAATAATAATAATAATAATATGATAATATTATTTTTATCATAATATTATTATTATATTATACGACGTTTACACGATATTATTATATAGTGTATATACATGCACATCTACCCGCCGCGTATTATTGTTATTTTTCGCAATCTAAAAACGAGGAAGAAGCCTCGGGGGCTCCCTCCCCGACGATTGGGGGGGGGGGGGGGGGGGGGGTCCGGCGTCGGACGCATGAGTTATTGTTCGTCGTGTAACGACAAGGCCGCAATCATCACGAGTCCTATTTACCAAATGCGTTAATTGTAACACGGCCGATACAGCGCGAGCCGCAGCAGTGGCGCTGGCGAGTGTATAATATATTATAATATTATATTATTTTATTATAGATATATATATGTGTGTGTGTGTACGAGAAGCGCACACGAGCGTCAAATTACAGTGATTACTGAGCCGCGGAGGAGTCGTCGGAGGATGAGAGGAGAGAGTGAGAACACGCGCGGCGGCGGCGGCGACGGCCTTGGCAACCAAAATGATTTGTCAGCGAGACGATCCGGCTGTAAATATAGGTACGATCCTACCTATGTATAACCGGCACACGAAATCTCATTAACGGTGAACTATATTATATTATAATATTATATATATTTGGTATATTATTAGAGGTACCTATGTATGACGTGCATTAGGTACGTTATTATATTAGGTATTTTATTATTATCATTATAATGTTTTACGCGCGTCCTATTAGCGCCGATAAACGCACGTAGGTAATGAAAACTCGCCCGCGGATAGGGTTTAGGTATCTACACTCTACACATAATGTCATAGACTGCTAGACAACGACCATATATTGTAGTGATATCACTGATATCTGCACAGAATAGGTGAAACATATATCACCTATTCGGTGATATGGTTACCTGCAATATCTTTATTGTTTCTGTTCATAATAATAAATTAAAATAAATTTAGAGAAACTCATTCTATGAATTTAAAAATGTGTGATTAACTCACATACCTAGCTGTTAAGAGGACGCTACACAGATATTATAATTGTTGTCTCCGTCTTGCTGCAAGTGTGAGTAACATATCTTAACATATACGCTCAGATCACTTTTAACTCCATTAGTTTAAATATTAGAGCGAATCGACCTATTATGAAAAGAACATTATCTGTGTTTGTATGTGTGTTTTTTACGATGATTTAGTTTTTAGGCGAGTAACGAGTATTTTTAATTTACATATATTATATACGTAAAACTTGCTAAAAAATGGAACTGTCGCAAAAAACCCACATACAAACACAATCACCCGAATAATGTCTTACCATAAAGTTTCATATAATTATAGGTTGGTTCACTCTAATTTTTATAACGTGATCTGCTCAGTAAATTCGCTTTGTTACGCGCTTGTAAGACGGAGACAACAAATGGCTATTAGCATCAAACTATGCATTGATTATATTTATCGGAGGAAATTTGAGTGTATTGTATAACTATTAAAACGTCAACTACTTAATGTGCTGGGTGGGTAATTCAGATGAACGGTAGTTTTAAAATTTGGAGGCAATTCGAGTTTTTTTTATTCGTTTTTAGATAACTCATCTCCAATGTTGACAAACATTTTTTAAAACCTGTAAATGCTAACATACCTACTGAAGATCAGATGGACTATGTTTGCGCCTGAGTACCGTATTTACACCTATGTACAAAAACCTCGATTGCGCTTAATAAAATTAAAATATGTTAAAATACTTGTTTGCGAGCAGTTACATAACAAATCAATAAATTGGGCAATATCGCAGTAAAACTTAAATTTCTCGTCCCACTTTTTTCAGACTTCGAACTGACAGAATAAAATAATGTATTACAATTATTTCATTATTCTGGTGTAGTTAAAAATTAGGTTTCACTGTTCTGTTGCGTCATTATTCACCACCATTTATTAATGCCCCACCACTTTTGTCCACATTAATCGATGTAGACCGATATAAATTTTTTTTATATCCTTTCTAACTTTTAGTTCTCGAAATTATTCAAGCATTATAAGGAAAAAATGTAAAAACTAGAGCTTAGAAAAATTTCTATACATAATACTATAATATATAAAGTTTTTATTTTCATAAATATTATAATTTTTTTTTTTCAAAGAATATTTCAGTTTGTAGCTGATAGAGCACGCCGGTTGAGAAGCCACCGTCGTGAATTACTCTTGCAGCTAGAAAATATCGCATTGCAGTGTACTTGCACGCCGTGTTGATATTTTGGGAATAACCGAATTTCAAATGTAGTGATGGGATATGTTTATGCAAAGATAAAATTATATGTTAAATGTATATTTTGTATTTTCTTTACTTATACTTTCAACTATAAGATATAAGTGTAGGTAATTAGTTAGGTAATTTTTGTTTCATCGATGATCACTAGCTATCTTTGAGATAACTTTTAGTGTGGCACAAGAATTTTGGTGGCCCTTTTGACCTTTTATTATATGATAGCATTGAAAAGTGTATGTATTGGCCACTGCCAGTTTGAGAATCACTGGGATACAGCATTTAATACCTAACCCACCATTAGATTCTCTATACAAAAATTAAATTAAAGACATAATTATAAAATTATAAATCTAGTCACAGCAGTTTCTATTTTTTTTTCTGATTTCATCAGTTTTCTATATGTTCTGTATAAGTGTATAATTAAGATTGGAAAAATATGAGTCAACATCATTTGCACACGACTGTGACCAACACAACCATACTTTTATAAAATAATATGATATACAATTTTTGAATTAATTGTTTTTTTTTCCTTATGTTATAATATTGGTGAACGCCGCTTGCACCACGGCCCCACAACCTAATGAGGCGACCGGTCACGTCTCTTTTAGGAAATTTATTGATTGAGGAATCACAGAACTCCCAGTTCAAGTGGTTACATGACTAACACAATACAATATACAAGTATAGTTCTTATATATCATAATATTTTTTTTATGAAAGAATATTTATTATAAGGCATCATGTAATGAGATTTTACAAGTTGAACGGTTTGATAGAGGAATTAAGGTTTTGATTAAAGAATATATTGTTATTACTACTCATTTTCATTTAGGTTAAACTAACAAATATTGGCATGCAAACGACGAAGGCGTTTCTGTGGAATCGGATGTACCTGAAGTAATTTTTATTGAATTAAGTGAACCAACGAGAATATGCATTAAAAGTGTTACGGGTTATTGTCATTCTACTGGTTAAAATGGAATGTTTAAACTTGGTGGTGGAGATTATAACGATTCCACAAAATGGGAATATTAATAAGTATAATAAACAATAATATTATATCTTTGAATATGTGTGTACTACCAACATGGCAAATAAAACTAAAATAAAAAAAGCGATTCTGTGCAGGCACAATCCGGGGATAGTCCTCTCCCTTTTTTTATCTTCTGCCCAGAGGTCTAATCTAGTCTAGTCTAATCTAATCTGGTCTAATCTAATCCAATTAAATATCTCTTCACTTCATTGCTAGGCAACCAATAATCCTACTAATATTATAAACGCGAAAGTTTATTAGAATTGTTTATATGAATGTTTGTGTATATTAGACTTCTGGGAAGAAGATAGGCTAATTTAAAAAGGGTTAAATTTGGTTTTTTTTTATTCATCGGATCTTAGTACGGTTAGGATTTTGTATTAATTGATTATATTAATCCACCGTAGGTGGAATTAAGTAGCAACGACAAACTTGGTATAATTTTGATACTTAAGAGTTCAATCATACAGATACGTACAAACAGCATGGGGTCCGCGATCTACCGCAGGTAGACTGCCTACCTGATAATATACTGCTGCGAATCAGAATTTTTATTCTAGGCAACAGAAAAGTTAAGATACATTTTGAACACCATACACTGAATATTAAATAACGAATTGAACAAAGTTTGAGTCATATAGAGTTGGTACATGTAACGGGCAATAAAGTGCACGGGATCAGCTAGTGTTATTATACATCGTTACCAATTTTTGTCTTATGGCTCGTGTGTCGCGGCCTTGAAAATTTACTCCCAGCGCGCGTATAGTGCACTTCAATAGTATAAAACTATATTCTCTATATTCATCACCTGAACCATTATCAACGTTGGCTATAACGTTCGAGCATATCGAAACATTTGTTAACAAACATACGCAAGTACAATTCATGTTTCCAAATGACATCATTCAGTGCAACGAATATCGTATGTGACAATTACATGCCAATATTCAAAGTGCAAGGTAAAATCTATCATCGTGCTGGATCATTACTAAATGCACTGCCAGGTACGGATCATACATTTCTCCAAATTTATTTCATGGGAAACACTGATGACCAAATCGATCAACGTTGTAGACACGTGGCAAGGAATTATCGCTGCATTACAAACTCTATTCGATCAACACAACGAATTGATTCGATTGTTTAGAAGTGCCCTTAACCAAATGCCAGCTGATGACTACAGAGTCGTAGTTAGAGCAGACCAAACACCTCTCAGCCAACACGAAAGACTATACAATTAACCAACAATTGATGAAGCGGTTTTTAATGGGCAATGAAGTGCACGACATCAGCTAGTATACAATATTTCTTAATCATTTTATATTTTAGGTTATCAATACTGTGGAATGGTACAAATTTAAAAAATCAAGGAGTATCCACACTGCATGTAGATACATCGGTACATGTATATGTCTTGTAAATATGTCTTGTATTCATCGCTATACGCTCAAAAAGTATAATTAGGTTTCTATGGTAACTTAAATATATTAATCATCGATTGCTAAGGGTAGGTAACCTATAGAAACGTTATAACATTAATTTCATCTTTGTTATTGTTTGGTTGTCGTGACAACGCTGTAACGTGGAATCGGGCAGAAAAATAGAATAATATTTTATGGGCTCCCAGCCTCAACACGACGACGTCACGGTAACGATTTCAGTGTCGCACAAAATTATAGAATGAATCCCAGCAATAAGACTTATAGATGTCAACAAACTATTAGGTTGTGGTGATAAATATATATTATACACCTCCTAGACTCTGCTTGTAGAGAGCACGAAATTGCATACGAACATAGTAACTCTACCGTAGATCGTAACAAAGCCGATAATATATTAGAGCAACGAGCCTGGATAGGTTCAAGTCAAAAGATTCTAGTTTAAAAGAAAAAGCTGTGGCTTGGGGTGTGACTACCACCGTGAAAACAAAACGTAAAATAGGCGGAGGTTGATACGTTATAATGTGCCACGTGCCCTATACGTATATCGGATTTATGGAAAATTTAAATGTAATGTATACGATACGTTGGCAGTGTTCGGACATCCGGGCACCGACAACATCGACGACGCCACCGTTCTCGACGCCCATCTCAATCAGGCCAATCTGGACAACAAATCCACTCGACCGACGCTGTTCGGTTCCCCGCACTGCAGGCGAAAGCTTACGCAGCCGCGTTGGTGGCCGATTAGGACGATGTCAGACGAGGATGGTCCGAGCAGGGCGCATCGGTTGCTGACCGTTCTGCGTCCTCTCGTCCGGTCTCCGGAGGAGTAGTTCAACAGCCACCGCCGCTGCGGTGACGACGACAGCGCCAACGATTCCGTCCACGGAGGACTCAATATTTTCGGGGAGATATTCCACCTGTTGCCGTACGTCCAAGGGTCTTGTAATAAAACCCTGCGTTCTTATTCGTCCCGATGTCGGTGTCACGCGGACGACCGTCACGTTATCAAAAGTGTTCCCAAATTTAGATTTGTAGTGCAAATCGATAAAAAAAAAAAAAACGGGAGTCATCATTGTGTAATAAACTAATGAATAAATGTTATATTAAATTTTAATAATTGTTTTATTTGTAAATAATATTAAAACACCAAATATCCATGGTTACGTCGCCGTTTTTGTTTTCGTTGGCAATTATAACAGATTAATTAACATACTATATTTAGATAGTATTTGAAAATTACTATCAACTAGCGAGAACAAGAACTATCGATCACCCAGTTCTGCCCAAGTTAACAAACCATAGATTAGGTGAAATATTCTGTTCTGTGGTGATATGTTAATAATATTATACTATATAGCTATTCTGCATGCTGGTAACATTTTTATATAACATATTGCGAATGGCTACATCGATTGTAAACAATATTGTACTTGCGCTCTGATAGGACCTGCAGAGTTCCATTTTTCTGTTCTATAGTTTTATTAGGTAGGTCAATTTTTTTTTTGTATAACCCATTGTTAAAGTCCATTAAAAAATTAACTAAAATAAAATATATAAATAAAGTATGATCTGGGACATAAGTTAGTCAATATGAAAAAGGCATAATATCATACTGCCTGGCCGACGAGTCACCTCACGCTTATTACATTAATTCTTATTTCAGAGTGCGGTGCGACCGATACGCGGCGGCGTATTATGCCGCCGCGCCGCACACGATATTTTATTATTTTACCACATCGGTCTTCCGGCTGTGTTTATAACCATCGATCGTCGTCTACGTCTCGTATTGTTGTCGTATAATAAACGACGTTTGGCGGCGGCGAACGTGCGCCCGACCGGTCACGACGTTAAAAATTACCTCGGAAGAAAAATATTATTGGATTTACCTATTTTACAATATTAAACTATCTGAATTACCCGGCGTTGCCAGCAAAAAAATTCCGATTGTTCAACTCCTTTTGGGCGTAACACGCTGTGGAAGCAATTTCTTTTAAAGTGTGTAAATTATGTTATATTTTAATGTATATAGGCATCCGACCGGCGTTGTCCGTGAGATTCGCAGCAGTATATTACCTATCAAGTATAGGGAATCTACCTGCGGTAGATCGCCGGACCCCGTGTGGTTTGTACGTGAGTGTATAATTTACCTCTAAAGTATCAAAGTTATACCAAGTTTGTCGTTTTTACTTAATTCGTCCTTAGGCGGATTAATACAATAAATTAATAAATAGTCCTAACCTTACCGTATTAAAATCCGATGAATAAAAAAAAACCCAAACTTTGTATGTTTAGAAAAAAAATAAAAATAAAAAGGAAAAATAAGAAAAAGCAATGTAAAAGCAATGCAAACAATTATACCACCGAAACAGTGGTTCGAACTTTTGAGACATTCTGTACTAAAATACACAGCACCAACAGGCGTATCGCTCTAATAATAATTATTATTATTAAAAACAATAGCAACCATTTACAAACAAACATCGTAAATCGTAAATCTCAAAACCCCAGTTATTTGAGCACCTCCCCGGGTTGGACCTCTAATTTACGCTTTTTAAATTAGCCTATCTTCTTCCCAGAGGTCTATAATCTATCTCTGTACCTGCAAATTTCATCGCAATAATCGGATGCACGGTTCAGGAATGCATAAAGGACACACACACACAAACAGACGGACAAAAATTCTATTTTATATGTATATATAGATGGATGAAATATGCACGGCGCACGCCCATATTATTTTATTGCTATATAATATTATTATCATCATGTATACACATTATATTGTGCGTAATTGGGCGTTGGAGTTCGAAATCGATCGTTCAATGAAATCTATAGCATGTGTATACCCGTGTTACCAGCTATTACCTATATACCTATAACCTACGTGTAAACAGCGGATGCCAGAGAACAATATATCGTATTGCAGGTATTGTATGGTTATAATAATCGTCGAGATAATTTGCCAACATAATTACAAGTCCGATTCAAAGCACGATGTCTGTTGCAAGTTGTAAGTACCTAAACATATATAATATTATACTGATATACAAATACGTAACCATCATCGTTGATTATAAAATAATATACCTACTATAATATATCGTGTAGTTGTTATAATCAATGGTACTATACACGCGTGAAAGTCAACGGATCGAGTGCAAAACTCAAATCGAATTCCAAACGAAGCCGCTTATATCATATAATAGTTGCTCACTTGCTCAGTAGAATATATCATGGCACAGTGTGATATAGGTACGTCGTGATTTCTGTTTTCATACAAGAATATTAATATCGAGAACAAAACGATATTGTGTACTCCGGATTGTCGTCATTGTACAAACTACGATGATAAAATATTATTATTGTGTTCGTTCGCTTCGCTGTAAAGCAATCGGACGGCAACCATATTAATATATTGTATATTATCAGCCTATAACACTCTAAAATGACTTAATAATACGGTGCAGTAGACGTGCCGTATCGGACTATCGGAAGAAAAATGATATGACCTAGAAAACGGAACGCGTATCATGTTTAGTGTCGAAAATATAATGACCCGTGTTCGATTATAGGTGGTTTACTCTGTTATTACGGTGTTGTGCTGAAATTAATATTATCTTTAAGCTCCTTTGGAAATAATAATAATTTACAACACAATATTATTATTATAACGATTGAAAAATAAACCGTTTAACTGTATAAATCAAAATGATTTTATTGAAATGTACCAAAACCCCCCCCCCCTCCCCGGGCCCATCACCACCGCTCGAAACAACGCTCTGTGCGGGTTTTCGATAACCGTCCAAAGTTATATATAATTTATATTTATTGCAAACATATTATAATAATAATGTACTCGTCGAGTGCTGCAGCACGACCGAGATTGAAATGTTTTATCGGTTTTCAACGGAAATGGACTATTTCTCATCGTATCGATTAGAACTATAATATCATAATATTATCATATTGTATAGGTATTTGTTCAGAGTGTCCGCGGTGTCTCGTTATATTTTGTGTCACATCCGTTGGAAAAATAATATAATAAAATTGGCGTCATCGATAACGTACACGCTGCAGACACCACACCTGTTTTAATCAACATCACAGTTAATCGATTTTTTTCGTCCATTTTTTTATACTTTATAGTTTATAATATTATGCTGTATGTCCATACGTGATCCCGAGACGGTTTCCCTTTTTACCGACATCGCACAGTACACTTTATCGCCTTTAGACGGCCAGTTTAATATATTTTATTTTAGCAAATAAATTGTTATAATAACAGATAACTGTTGTACCTATTTATGGAATAATATTATTTAGAATCAGGTAATGGGTATTATTTATTATAAACTCATAAACAATATTAGACTTAATGTCAGTGTAGCAAACACATTAAATATGTAAATATATTTTACGATAAACTATTTTTTATGTTTTTAGATTTAGTTGTCCAATAATTCGGTGTTTTTTTTAAATTGAAGTAATTCGCTTCCTGCTGCTTTGTCGGACGCTGTATTATTCCGCTCGAACACGACGGGATAAGTTTGTGTCGTCTTTCTGTAATTGATTGTATTCCATAGACATTCTGCAATATAATATATGTAGAGTTTTTTTTTTCAAGTAGGTAATAATGAATTAACAATTTGTTCGCTTCAAAGTTACACTGCATAATAGTCGATATTTTATAGGATTATTATTCAATATAGAGATGGACTGATGCCACTTTTTGCCGATATCTGATATTCTTATATAATACGAAAGTACTTAAATGAGTAATGTTACCAATAATCGATATCCGATAAAATCGATATGATGTAATATATTATTAAGCGTTATCAATAAACAATAATCGTACAAGCATTTGTGATACGTTGGTGGATTTTTATTTTTCTGCGATATCGGATCGAATATCAACATTTTTGGAGTAATACCAATATTACCGTCGGGTATCGGTGCTGCAGTATTGTAGGTATAGAAAATAGAGTTGGATGGTACCTATAGATTATAGTTGGTACCTACATTATATCCGCCCGGTCCTAATATTGAACTCGATATTCTTTTCGTTGAAATCCAACACCTTTCGGACAGTTAATATCGAAGCCGAACGCGAGATATTATATAGGTAATATACTTGGGCGTATTTAATTGAAAAGAAAAAACAATCTTCACCGGGACGTGCTTGTTCTCACCGGGGCTATTCGTGATTTTGTCCCCAAAAGTCGAGTCCCCGGACACAAGCAGCATACACAACATTACAACAATGTAGGTAAATATTAGGTGTACATAAATTTGTATACTGACGTTGTCGACGATGAGAAAAGGTCACCGTTGCGCATATCGGATCGAATACCGTCCTTTTTGAAGTAATACCAATGTCGGGGTATCGCTGGTGCAGTATCGTCGATATAGGTATACCTAAAGAAAATATAGAGTAGACCGGTATCTATATATAATATATATATATCGGTTCTGACCTGAAATCCAACACCTCCCGGAAAATAAATGATCCAAGCGCTTCGACTCCGAACTCGAGATACACAATATAGGTAAATAAATTAGGTATACTTTCGCGTATTTAATTGAAAAGAAAAAACAATCTTCACCGGGACGTGCTTGTTCGCACCGGGGCTATTCGTTATTTCGTCCCCAAAAGTCGAGTCCCCGGACACAAGCAGCATACACAACATTACAACAATTTAGGTATAAATATTAGGTGTACATAAATTTGTATACTGACGTTATCGACGATGAGAAAAGGTCGCCGTTGCGCATATCGGATCGAATACCGTCCTTTTTGGAGTAATACCAATGTCGGGGTATCGCTGGTGCAGTATCGCTGTCGATATATACTTAAAATATATAGTGTTGACCGGTATCTATATATATAC